>NW_017537256.1:364877-405206 GCF_001853355.1 Bactrocera latifrons | reverse complement strand
GTTGAGTTGAGTTGAGTTGAGTTGAGTTGAGTTGAGTTGAGTTGAGTTGAGTTGAGTTGAGTTGAGTTGAGTTGAGTTGAGTTGAGTTGAGTTGAGTTGCGTTGAGTGGAGTTGAGTTGAGTTGAGTTGAGTTGAGTGGAGTTGAGTGGAGTTGAGTTGAGTTGAGTTGAGTTGAGTTGTCAGGATCACTTACTACTTAAAAAAAGTTATGTAGTCTATATTTACGAAGAGAGTGCAGGTTCCCAAATTCGAAAAAATTCTTCAACTCCGCCAAGCGATTTCGAGGCCTACTTAATTCAAAGACATAAAATATCAAATAATTCCTCTTTATAATATTAGTATATATCTCATATTCCTCAAACCAAACTGGAACATATTTATTTACAGAAATGTAGTCCTTCATAGTCACCCAATCGGAAAGGGTAAATAGTATTCGGTTGCGATCAAACCTAATACGCCTTACTTGTTATATTTTTCTACTGCTCACACTAATAACTTGTCTGATTATAATCAGTTCTAAAATAATATACACAACTAATTGTTGTTGCTTTAATATTTGCCAAAATATATATTTACATATACATATTCACATTTATTACCAACAACACGTGTCGCATATACAATTGCCATCGACAGCCACACACACTCACACACATACATTTCTAGCGATGAGTATCGATGGCCTCGTGCAATTGAGGTGTCTGTCTGTCTGTTTTTTACTGGTGTTACATGTGTTGTAATTATGTTGGTATTTGCTGTAATTACAAACTCATTTTTGTTGTTATCTTGTTGGTTTAGCAATTACATGTGTACAATACAAATGCGTGTGCCATATAAATAAAATCCCACACACGTACATATGCAGACGCACATGCGCAGCGCGCGAGAAGCATATCCGTCGTCCTTTGGGACGCGAGTAGGCGCTTATCTGCCGGTGCGTCGGCTGAAAAAACTTGCTTCCACATTAAAAGCATTCAAATTAAACACATTTGTGTTTAGTATGCAGCTTAGCTGTCTTTAAAAATTAGCCCAAATTAATTAAAGGCAGACATTATCGCGATTTTCTACACCCAAATAAATTTGTTAATTTATATCTATCTCTTTTTATTAACAATATTTAATTGGATTTAAAGTAAGCAAGATAAACTTTGTTTTTGTAAGCTCAAAGGCGAAGGGGTGAGCGCAGTAGCATGCTGTTATCAGGAATGTTTCCTTCTACAATCAGTGGGATTATGGGAAGCGAAGCTCGTACAACTGTTTCTATCTTCTCCAAAGCTAAATACCTTGAAGTTGGAATCAATACCAAACTGAGTACTTGGCCGTATAAAATTCTGGTCGATTCCGGTTACTTAGAACCGACTGTTGTGCGAAACAACCAATTCTGACATAAGGAGCACTGGTTTGGTGGCCAACCGTAAGGAAACACTCTAACATCAGAAAATTAAATGGAATACGAAGAGCAGATGCAGTCCATATACTCTTGCTTAAGCGCCCCATAGACGCCTTTACTTTAAAAGTAGTAGTAGTCCGCTATAGGAGTAAAGGAGTTAAATGGTGGAGCAGTAAAGATTATGGACTGCACTATTCTGAGCGTGCTAAACTTAGGTGAGGTTTGGCTAAGTGGTTGCTCCTTAGAGGGTTCTCAATTGGACAGCTTAGTACATTCGTTGTGATATCTAAGCTTAAGTAAATATGACTATATTTACACAATATTAGATTTCAATTGTTACTTTCGGGTTTGGATATCCTCTAGGCTTATCTATAACGACGGCTTCTAATGGACTGCGGAATCAATGTGATTTTAAACACCAATGATCTCGAGATCTCACTCTCTCTTTCCGGCTAAAAAACTCAACCAACATCTTCCAAGCAGAAGTGCAAGTTATAGATGTTTAATGCTCTATTGAATTACTAAGGGAGGATGCAGAAAACATTCATAGACAAGCTGCTGGCCTTACCTGGTATACCATATACAATAAAGTGAAAGCCTTTTTAGGGTATGCGACAGACCATGCTTTCCAATGCCGACTAAAAATTATAGTACAGTGAGGGCTTTTGTCTTACTGGAATCTTGTTAGAGGATCCATTGCTCTCCATCGAAGAGAATAAGTATTGCTTAACTGAGCGTGTTATTCTAAAACATCCTACTGCTACACTTTTGTGCACGTTTTAACTTCATTTTCGCAGGAGTGAAGAGGTGTAATGCCTTTACCTGAGACTCTGCTTCAGCAGTAACAAGTTTTCATTTGTAAAAAGATGCATTCATAACCGGATATCAGCTCTGCGTGCTATAGAAGAAACCGCTTGCATCTGTTGTGCTTAATTTGTTTCGAGAGTGTTGTCGGAAGTAGACCCATTGATCATAGGTAGGTAGGCTTTCATGTGGAAATCTTCTCGAATAAGACTTGGCATTGATTATATTGTTAATAATGTCGATGTGACAAGACCGGTTGGGTGTCCAACCAGAGACAAATTTTACGAATTTGGAAGAAGTCGAAGCTCTACCCTCTGCGGATTTCTTCTCTATGGAATTGGCACTGTAGCTTTAAAACCAACAATACAGTCAGCTTCGGTATCCAACGCAGAATAACTCTTGCCAACAGGTGCTACTTCGGAGTAGACACTTGAGAAGTTCAGGACTTAGGACTCGACGAACAAAGATCAAACTCCTATAAGTCACTCATTATTCCCTCTGCCGGAAGGAAAATTTCAGATCAGTATCGCAAAACTGTAGAATTAGACAGAGGGGCATGTCTAAATCGACCAGCTCGTCATGCTGATCATCTCTGTAAATTATTTACATATTATATATGATAACTGTCTCTGATCGGTATTACGAAACATAGTATACCCTGCTGCTGCTTAGGCACGAGGMAGGGCGGGAGAGTTTTCGTTCTTCATAGAACAAATGGACAACAGAACACAAAACAAAATAGTTACTTTTGCGGTCTTTTTTAAGAATGAATTAAGTGCGTGAAATGATCCGAAAAATATGTGCCTCATTTAAAAGACTGAGTCGCCGCAATCGCCACATAAATGTGGCATGCTTCATCAGCAGCGGGCAACAAATGCAAAAGTTGCATAGGAATGTGCAACTTTTTTATGCCGCAGCTCAATTTTGAACTTTAGAATGCATCTGCTCACATTCAAGTGCACACTCTGAATATATGTATGTATGTGTGTGAATGTATTTAAGCCTCAATTGCATGCACGCGCATATGAGAGCTCTAAATTTACAGTTAAACGAAAGCATTTTACAATGCGTTTCTGCGCTTCCATTGCACTCATGCATACATACATATATGTATGCGGGCAATATGAATACCGCATGAATGTTGGAGGAGGCAACGTTTGTAATTAAATTTCAAAGGAACAAAGCAAAGCGAAGCGGCCTACAAAAGCCGAATCCGAAGCCCAACTTGCCCATAAGCAACGCAAACGCACACACACCCCCGCACCCGGCAACGAAACGCAAAAAGAGAATGCCAAACTGAGAACAATTGTAATATAAACTGCACCGCAAGTGTATGTGTGTGTGGCTGCGTGTTTCTGCCTTCGACTATGAATGTAGGTGGGCGCATGTGGCAGCATATAGCCATTTGTACGTGCATATGTATGTGTATGTGTGCGCTAGGCTTTCGTTGGCCGCTTTAATGGCGAAGGACCTTGAATTAAATTTAAATTTCTCATACGCATCGGTATTACAATCTCCGCCATCTCTGCCGTCGCTGCCATTCCGCAGCTTATATTGTTGTATATTTGCTTTCTTTGCGTCACTTGCAAGTGTAGTATTATACATAGTATATTTCTTTTTTGCAAAGTTCATCATTTTCCATGATTACATTTAAATCTGCCGGCGTTGTTCGCCAGCAGGTGCAAATTAAATTACCCTGTTGGAATTGACAGTTAAAATGCTGAAATTATTCTCTTAGAAATAGTTAAGGGTGAAGCTGCCACAAATATAAAGGAAGGTAAATATTAAATAGCGTTGCCACATTTTGCTGAAAAAATTAGCAAATTAAACAATATGTCAAGATCTGACTACAAATCAAATTGTTCTCTTAGAAATAGTTAGAGTGGGTTGCCACTTACATAGAATTATTAAAAAGGTGCTACTCAAAAATGTGTTATAAAAGTAGTGAACCTCGAAATGGATAACCCTGTATATTTGTACTAAATCATTTTTTAAAATCTAAAAACCGCACATGCATATATTTGTTAGAAATCAATTGATATAAAATAGTTTTTTAAGTTCTAAATAAACTCAAAACACGTTTTAGGAAGGCTACACCGAAACTAATTACTAAATAACTAGTTGCAAACCAGTTTGTAGAAAATAATTTTGGAGGGAAAATTTATATTTTTTTTATTTCATATTTTGAAATCTACCAAGTAATCCAAATAAATTTTAGGAAGCCAACTTCAATATATGCTACAAAGTAACTAGTTACAAACCAGTTTGAAGAAAATAATTCTCGAAGCGCGGTTCATATAATTTTTTATTTCTTATTAAGAAATCTATGAAAAAATTTAAATAAAATTTATCAAGCCTATGCCACAATAAGTTACAAAGTAACTAGTCACTAACTAGTTTGTAGAAAATAATTATCCAATTTACTATATATAATTTTTGAATTCATATTTTGAAATCTACCGAAAAATCCAAATATATTTTAGGAAGACTACTCCAAAATAAGTTACAAAGTAACTAGTTACAAACCAGTGTGTGGAAAAAAATTTCTGTAGCTTAAAATTAAATTATGAGACCCAATTAAATTTGAAGTAAACTTTGTCAAATATAATACAAAGTCACTAGCTGCAAATTAATTTTCGGAAAATATTTCTACAAGTACAATATTATATTAAAATATAAAATCAAATCAAAAATATCATAAAACTATTCCAAAATAAGTTACAAAGAAACTAGTTACAAACCAGTTTGCAAAAATTATTTATCCACGTTTTATATTAAAATAAATAATTTCAAAAAATTTTAGGAAGACTAGTCGGAAATTAACTATAAAGTAACTAGTTGCATACCAGTTTGTAAGAAGTATTTATCGAGGCTTTATATTAAAATCTCAAACCCAAATTGAATTTAGAGAGATTACTTTGAACTACTCTGAAATATATGACACGTGATTCCGAAATAAGGTAAGATGTAACTAGTTGAGAACCATTTTATAAAAAACACTTTGCAAAATATTTTTTGGAAATGTAAAGTTCAAAAAAATTTTATGAAAATTGCTAAGAACTAATTCGGAATAAATGACAAAGGTGCAAACCAGTTTGTTGAAGATATTTTCTAGGTAATAATTCAACATCTAGAATAAAGAAGTTAATAAAACCTCTCCGAAATAAGTTAGAAGTTAATTAGTTCCATAGCGGTTGCTAAAAAATATATTTCGAAGCGCAATATTATATTAAAATGTAAAATGCAACTACATTTTCGTAAGACTACTCCCAAATAAAGTACTAAGTGACTAGTAGCAAAGCAGTTTGTAGAAAATATGTTTCCATTTTAAATCAAAAAATACCATTTTGAAGTTAAGTATATAATAACTAGTTGCAAACCAGTTTCTAGAAAATATTTTTCGAAGTTTCAAATTAAAATATGAAATCAAAACAAATTTCAGAGAAACTACTCCGAAATTTACTACAAGGTCTTGGCAACTAGACCAGTCTATAGAAAATATGCTTCGAAGTTTTAAATTAAATACTAAATCATAGTAAATTTTTGGATTACTACTCCTAAACTAGTTAGAAAGTAACTAGTTGAGTGTCAGTTTGTTATATTATTTTTCGGAGATTTATTTTAAACTTTAAAGTAAAAAATGAAGCGCAAATTACAAGGTAACTAGTTGGTAACTAGCTTCTCATAAGTCATTGCGTTTATTTTGCTCAATTAGAGACAGAAACAGCGATTGCATGAGTACTTGTGTTGACTTATTGAATTCAACGCATTATTTCTTATATACTATTTTTATTATTTTGTATTTTTATAGTTAAACATGTATATACATATGTTTGTATAAAGTTCCTAGGGGGTGCTATAGCTATAAAAGCGCTTCGCTTAAATTTCACCGACAATAACCATTTCTCTGCGCATAAGCGAAGTGCAGATTAAATCTACCAAAGGCACAACACTACCCCACAAACCTTAACAGCTTTAAAAAATATCTCATTTGTGTGTGTGTGTGTGTGTGTGTTTGTTGCAAGGCACACGTCACCAAATTTCCACTTTGTCTCTTTGATCGCATCAGCAACAATTTTTTTTTTTTTTTTTTTTTGTAGCAACGATTTTGACACAAATTTTAATGAGGCTTCTTTTCGCTTTCTATGGCTGCATGCCACAAATTATTGCACGCCGCATACTTTTCACATTAGCAACACAAACAGCAACAACAACAACAGCAATGCCGACGCAAATAATTAAACGAAAAAGTGGTTGAACCAAAGTCACTTACTGTTGTTGTAGTGGCGCTTACAGCATTTGCACAAAAACAACAACAACTCCTCAGCGTTGCAACTGCGCCTGCAATTGTCGCAATCGTTGTTCGCAATTTGCTCGCGCTCGACGAAATTGAAATTGCTGCAGTTCTTGGTAAAAGTTTGGCGCATCTTTGTTCTTGCAATTGTTGCAACAACTCGTTTTTCTTTTGCCGCTTCTTTTTTTGTTGCAATAATGATGCGCTCACTCTACTGTTTGTCCGTCTGCTTGGCGTTCTCCTCCCTGCAATTGTTGACTGTTGTTGCATTGCTAAAGGTGCACTGCTTTGCCGCCATGGCACTCCTCACCTCCCACCACCTTCCTTGCCACAGCTGACGCTGCAGTCAAAAGGGCCGTTAACGTCGACAATCGCTGCTGGAGATTGCAAAATTTCGCTTATACATATTTGTTGCAAATGGTGGTTATCATTGTTGCCACACGCACACACACAAACATACAATGCGTACTTAACTGTTAACAGTACACCAATGGCAACGCGACAAACATAATAATGCTGAAGAGTCAACGCTGGCGTTATTATTATTAACATTGCACGGCTCATCATCGCCATGAAGGCGAGAGCACGTCCAACACCTCTACGCCTTCAATACCGTTATGTTGCACTTTTAAATTTTTTGTTTTCGTTGTTGTTGTAGACGCTTTTTTCTCTGCCTTCACTCTTGCCGCTAACTTTTGTTGTTGCTGTTATTATTATTATTGTTGTTGTCGAGGCCATTGTTGTTGCTGTCGCATTTTTGCACCGCTTGCGCTGTTGTTTTTGTTGTTATTATAATTTGCGCGCTTTTGTTTCACCATTTCACCGTTTGTTGCAGCATTAATTGTTGGCATTGTTTTCTTTGCCATTGCAAAGGGTGCGCATAATGTGCGCGCGCCCCCGGGCGAGGAACCCGCTCTGGGTGAGTGCGCTTGCGTGTGTGTGTGCGCGCGCGGTGCCAATGTGAACGCCTGACTTTTGCTCGCCCTGTGCATTTAAATCGGATTTATTTTTATTGCTCTCCTTTTCGTTCGTTATGCCTTTCATTTCATTCTAGGTTATGAGGTAATCGTTTACCCTCGGCGTTGGCCCCTTTCAAATCAAGTTGCGCTCCACTTACTCACTGCATTTTGCAAATTTGTTCCTATTTATCGCCCAGCAATATAGCTTAAAGTGAAGACACGCCAAATCTGTTTAAATTTTCATAAATTTTTAACAGCTTTTAACAGGCGCTTTCCTGTGGAAGACCATAAATGGCATAGCATATGATTTAGCTAAGCCTCTCTGAGATCGTGATGCCTTATCAAACGATTTTTTTCTTGCAGCAACTTAAAATATACTTTGACTACTTTTTTGGAATGCTGAGAAGACAGTTCTGAGATCTTGTACTAGCTAAGATGGAAATTCGGCTCCGTTCCGGTTATTTCAAGTTAGTCTTTGAAAACGAACCTGATGAAACTCGCGTCAGTATTTACACCAATAACTTAAAGGGAATGCAGAGAAAACACTTCTAGATCAATTACAAATTCGGTTCAATTCCGCTTGCTTCAAGTTAGGTTAACGAACCTGATGACACTCGAGTTCTTCTTTACATCAATGTTTTGGGGAATCATGAGAAGGCAGTTCTATACAAGATAGAAAGTCGGTGCCGTTCCGGTTAGATCTTCAAAAAGAACCCGATGACACTCGAGTCAGTCTTCACTGTAACAGTTTTGAGGGAATACAGGGGTTCAGTTCCAAATCAAATACAAATCCGTTTCCTTTTGGGTTGCTTCAAGTTAAGTCTTGAAAACGAGTTTTACGAAACTGGTGTTGGTCTTTCCACCAATATTTTTGGGGTTACATTCCAGTTACATTCCGGTTACTACAAATCAGGTTTTGAAAACAAGTTTTATGTAGCTCTTCTTCTCCTTTACACCATTTCCGTAATATACATATATCTCATTTCATCTTGCTCGAGGAGAGTCGTCAATGCAACCGTGCGCTTTCTAATATTCTAACATAAACTTAAAAGAAATACTCTTTCAGGAAGATATAGGCTAAAGTGGTGGTGTTTTGTTTTTTTAAGATTTTAGTCGTATGGCCTACGCTTCACAGCCTAACTAATCAAGCAGTGCCTGACCTCTTTTGCAATAGCTTCACGCCTCTTCCATCTTAGATTTGTAGAGGGGCTCGGTTGTACCGGAAACTGCAGAGCCGACGTGCGCTTTCCCCAATATCAACCGATTGGAAGCAAGTCGGAATTCCGCAATCTTCTTGCGATCTGGCGTTGCATCTTTAGACCTCCAATGAACTCAGCAAACGCTGATCAGCAACCAAAACTTGTGCGACTGCGAGATTCTTCTGACTCAGAGTGAACCGTAAGAGGTCCTCCGAACTACAGGCTTCAAGTAAATTCAAGTGCAGGTGTTCGGGCTGTATACAATTCAGTAAGTTTACATGCGGTGTAGATAAATATGCTGTCGAGCGGTCTTTGCCAAAGCTGTATAGGGGTAGGAGTGGTGAAATCCTCTTGGCACTTCCTGCTCTATTACCTAGCTTTTGTCACACTGAGTTTGAAGTATCTAGGTAGACACACCTTTGCCAAACTTAGCAAAGTTGCTGGGTATTATTGGCTTATGGCGAGCTCAAAACTCTTCATCGATCTAAGAGAATCTAGTGATTCACTTTAAATGGTTTATGGATACCACAAAGAACCGCCAACAAGATCTGCCCAAGTGAGATTCATTGATTTTAATACAACATTGCGACCTAAGCTATATTGATATATACCATTTTGCTTTTCGAAAACAATCCTTTATTCTGAAACTAAGTAATTAAAAGTAACCATCTTAATTTAGGACAATTTCTTTTATAGTTTACTGTTCTTACCACAAACTTAGCAGCTTTCCTCTTACCAGTATAGATATTAGTTTCCGACCACTTTTCTCCCACATAAATTCAAAGACAACAACAGTTTTTTAATTGACTAAATTATTATATTTTATTGACTTTTAATTCACAAAAGGCAACTTTCTTAATTTAACTTAAAATGTTAAGACAAAAGAGACCATAGTTGAAAAATAGAAACACAATGTTGGAAAAAATACACCATAAAAATGTGCAGCAACGAAGAAAACAATAAAAACTACTAAAACGAAGTGTATTTGTTGCAAACAATGGATGCGAACAAAGGATGCAATATTGAGGAACGTAAGCTGGATGCTGAAGGCTGATAGAAAGTGGCACTCTCATCGACAGAGTCTCTCATCGACGGAATATTGACAAATATGCAGCAGTATGCGTAACGGTAACTACCCAGTAGGGAAACGATAATTGGTGAGCAATCAGGCAAGCTAATGGTTCAGAACACGGAATATTTCGCAATGTATTCAAGTTATCAGAACTTGAGTGGTTAGTTTAGGAATTAGTGCCATAATTCGCGTTTCCCGCAATATTTGAACAACTATTTCTTTCTTAGTGGTTTGCCGGGGTTTGGCATACTTCGTGTTAGTTCGGAAGTGCTGGAAAGGTTAAAAACTTGAAACACGAACTTATTACTTGTGAATTCCCGAGCTTTTGAACACTTCGACTAGTTCTAAGGTACCGAAAGGGGTACGATATCTTTAAACGACTGAAACATGAACTTTCTAAGTGTGGATTGACGATTTTTTAAATACTTCGAATACTTCGTACTAGTACGAAGGTTCTCGTTAGCCCAGAGCTTGAAACACGCACTTATTATTTGTTGATTGCCGTGCTTTTGAACACTTTGTGCGAGCTTGGAAGTACCGAAAGGCGTTCGACAGCTTTAAGAGCTTCTATGAAAACGAAAATAACAAGTAACAAACCAGTTCTTAACTAGTGCATTTGCCTGACAGCAACTCGTTAAGTAGGCAGTGTTTTTGTAGTGGTATCTAAAGCGCGCCATCAACGCATATTCAATTACATAATTGCTTAACACATTGCTGCCAAGCGCCTACTAAGTACATATGCAAATTAATGAAATGGTCTAAATGAATGATTGAGTGAATGAGAGGATGGATGAGGAACCGATACTAAAGAACTGTTGTAAGAGTGCTGGTGCGACTCACTCTTCGATGGTGCAGAGATTGGGTGCACGCAAAATGATACTGGTCGCCTTGCCGCCGTTGGTCAGCAGAGCGGATGTGGCACCCACATGGCCATTCAAGTGTCCATTGTTTCTCGACTTGCCACGTGACGGCTTCACTTGTAGATGCTGCTGGTTATAGGAGTGTTGGTGTTGCTGTTGTTTGCCGTTAAGCAACAAATGCCTTTGGTGTTGATAGTGTTGATGATGAGGATGTGGATGCACATAAATGCCCGTATCACGCAACTTGCGATACAAGGATATATACTTGCCGGCCGTTGTGGTTCTAGGAACTATATATTTCTCACAGAAACTGGTTTTGGAGCGTGCGGCAGCGCTGAGCTTGTCATAGGCGAGCGCCTGCAGGAATGCCAATACGAATGTGTAACAATTGTGGCTATCCTCCTGGTAATGGGAGACGGTCCAGCGATCCGGCTGATTGCAAATCTGCGGGCGAGCAAACAGATTTCAGATAACACATAGGTATTTGAGTATATATATAGAAGCATGTATAGATGTATGTATGTATATATGCATGTATGTAAGTATGTCTATGCATATATGCAATATTTTGTGTTGGCTGCACAAATGGCTCTAACATTCATAGCTGCCGTGCAGCGGAGCGTGTTGAAGCCGTAGGTGCTACGCTTAATTGCGCTTTTCTGGCGGCAATTCTCATACATCGACACTCACACACACCCATACATACATACATGCATGCATTCATTTGGAAATGTGTGTAACGGTGTCTAACTCACCTGCTGCAACATATCATCCCAATAGTCATACCATGGTTCGGGGACATCGCCGACCAGCAGACATTGCCACCAATCGGACATGCGTGTATTATCGGGCCGGTGGCGCCGCAAGCCATACCGATCGAATTCCACAACACAGCCCGTTGAGGTCGTCACGGCAATATGCAAATCGGTTGAGTTGTTGTAGTCGCTGTGGAAGAAAGAAGAAACAGACCAACACATAAATCTATCAACCCTAATATGTAAGTGTGTGTGTGCGTGTGCGCCTAGGTGTGCTTGTTTAGCGGTTAAGTAGCATCGAAGGAAACTAATTTGTCGTATTGAGAATGTGGGACACAAATTGAGATCGAACGCCTTTGAAGGACAAACTAATATGTTGAATGTATTGCAATTCATTTCAATTTCGAGCGGTGAGGTATAGGTGGTACAAACTTGCTGAAGTTTTGAAAGCTTTCTAGAGCTTTAAGAGCTTTTATGGACGTATTGTCCAAGCTTCCAAGCCTACTAGTTAGCTTTTTTCGATTTATATTTAATATAACTACTGTTTAAAGAAAGTAGTTCAAAACCGTCAGTGGTTTTTTTGGTTTGAGGTCATAAATACTATTCTAGAACTGGTACGATTCGTGACAAGCGCGTTTTCGTTTCCCAAGCAACGTGGAAATACTTTGAGGGCGGCCGCAAGAAAGGACTTAAATGAAACTTTCGCTTTCAAAATTAAGAGTACTAACGACCTTTAATGTCTACCGAGCTTCGCGCAGCTATACTGAACATTGAGTTCGGGACTTTGAGTATGAAGGACTGCAAGTAAAAGAGTTTTAGTAAGGATTTGAGAGGTCTGATTCCCGAATTGAGGAAATTGGCTGCGAGAAATTCCATTGAACGGAACGATTAGCCAAGGTATGTCAAAATCGTGTTTGGCGATTTGTGAATCGTGATCCCTCAGGAGTGCGGAGTGCTTACTTTTGTACTAAACCGATCAGTTCTTTGTGAAGTCATACGATAAACTTCTGTGGTTGACTAATATCTATCAGCAAAGCGTCCTGAACCTATCATGAATCTACTTAATGGCTTTGCTGTATTTATTTTCGCTATTTCACCTAGATGTCTAATTGTATGAAAGGTATTTTTGCCTTGATCGAGCAAAAGCGGGACATATGAGAAAGAGGAGTTGAGATAATTATACCTCATTTCTTCAAACAGTTTATTCAGTTGGCATCCGGCAAGCTTACTAAATAAATCAAAACCGGACAGTGTTGAGTTAGAACCATTGAAGGGTGAACCTTATTGAGGATGAATAACTTACTAAATCTCTTACGATTTAACTCAGGCCCGAAGGATCTTGCGACTGCACAGCTGCTGATAGCGGACCAATACTTGCAGAGCTGGTCTGAGGCGCAAGAGTCAAGTAGTAAACTGAGAACTGAAGTCTTGCCATCATTTCAGCAATATTGAGCGGACAGTCTGCGAACACAATGCTTAAATCAATGCCTTACTGACGGCGTGTATATTTCTAGCATCTCGGAAGCTTAGAAAAAATTATTGGTAAGGCTGGAGGCTGAAACATAATTACTTGCAATTGAGGGAAATTCAATTTTTTTTTAGGGATTTACTGAGGATATCAACATAAAAGCTAAGACCAATTCTCCCCTAACATTAGTGAAAAAGTATTTCCTAACTGAGGTCCACTTTCTTCCATTTTTCGTCAAAGTTAAGTGCAATATGTCTTTGCTTGCCTTCTTAAGCTCAAGCAGCATATGTTTCTAGACACTATTTAGCTAGTTAGATATGTTGAGATTATTTAGCTCCCGAATAAATCACAGAATCAATGCTCTCGAAAACTCGTAACGTCGGCTCATCAGATGTTGTCATCGTCCATGCCTCTACACCATATTGCAGGACGAGACTAATGAGTAACTTATACCGTTTTTTCAAGTCGAGAGCGGACTTTACTTATCAGTTACCTACTCAGTCAGAAGCAGCACCTGCTGGCAAGAGTTATTCTGTGTTTGATTTTTGGCTGACAATGAAAATTATCTACAATTTCGAAGTTATGTCTGTCAACTGCGAAGTGGGAGCCAAGTCGCTAGTTCGACGACTGTTGGTTTGATAACAGGAAGTTTTCCATCTTTCACAACTAGACCCATACACTGATGAGGTCTAATGAGATTAAAAACTGAGGACTAGTTACCGTTAATACAGACATACCGACAGACGGACGGGCATAACTAAATCGACCCAACTCATTATGCTGATCAACTCGTGGTAAACTTAATATGCCCTGTTCAGGGTATAATGAAAATTATTATCGCGAATGCGTAACTTCGGAGCGTCTCAAGCACAGTCACCGCCTTGGTTTTTTTGGTTTCATCAAACGAAATGCGAATGTATGCTCCAATTAAGGCAATGTACCACACAGGCACCTGCGCTCTCTTCCCTAACTTTTGTATTCAAAACAGGGAAGTAAATTGTATGTGTATAGGTGTATAAATATACTCACTTGAGAAAATCGCCTGTGGTCGGACGTAAAACAATCGCACAGGGATATTGCGAGGCACGTATGAACGGATAGGGCAAGCGAAAAGGCAACAAACGCGTGGAGCCAACAACACCAACAGGCACACCGTTAACGGCACGTGTGCGTTCACCGTTGCAGCCATTGCTAACCAATTCATTACCACGTACAACGTCCTCCTCGTTGTCGTCAGCCGCAGCGGCCGCATCATTCTTGCCGTCCACATCGACACCGGTGTCTAATACTTGTTTGCATTTGGGGCAACGATGTGGCAAGTGGAAGCAGAAAACTTTTACATTGCAATGATGAAAGCATAAAATGCCTGGATCTGAGGTAATTGTTGCTGTCGCTGTTGTTGTTGTAGCTGATCTGCTGCCTGTGCCTGTGCCTGTTGTTGTCCTTACTGCTGTTGTTATTACTGTTTGTGCGTTGTGTGTTGTTTGTTTAGTAACTCTTCGTGCTTTATCGGTCATTGCTGTTGTAGTTGTTGTTGTTGTTGTCATCAGCATGCTCGTGGTCGGCATTGTAGTGCCGTTCGTTGTCAATGTTGTCATCGCAGCGGTGGGTGTTTTGGTTGTTGTCAATGTTGTTGTTGCTGCAGCCAACATGTTTTTGGCGATGCGTTTATTACGTTGCGTACCCTTCCGCTGCCGTATGCGTAGCCTACTGCGGTCTCTGCTGCTCTCGTGCTCTTCCCGTGCCTTTTGCTACCCGCTACCCACTTGCAGCTGCTCTGTACCTTCCGTGGTCTCTGTTTGTGGTGTATCTTCCGTACTTTTCGTGATATCCGTTTGTAATCGTGCTGCTATCGTCGCTTCGCATCCGCTGTGATGTTGCTGTGGTTGTTGTCGTCCTGCAAAGAAACATAAAGTCCTTGTAAATAAAGTTGACAAGAATATTGCCTGTGCTTTGCGCTAAGCGGCTGGCAATCTCAATGCGTCGGTCGAACGAATGCAGCTACTTTTGTGGCATATTAAACACTCGCCATTCATTGTCACTTAGCTATTGAGCCGGGTTTTAACCAGCCAAACCAATCGGAGGTAACAAGCGCCAACGTGCCAGCGACATTTACAGCAGCGAGCACGAGGACGATTGGATAAGACTTAAAGTATTTGACGGAGATTCAAGGTTTTTATAACAAAAATAGATAGGTTTTTATAACAAAAACGCATTTTGACCGAACATTTGGTCTATTGACGACTAAAAATTGCTAAGAATCCAACATTCGAAGGATGATTATTTGACCAAAATTCACATTTTAAAAATTCACAAACTAAGTAAATCGCTTGATCCTACTAGCATTTGTAGAATAGAGGACTACTCGCCCGTAGAAAGCCGCTCAAACCCGAAGCTATTTCTAAGTTTGACAAATGAAGAAAAAAGTTGGGATCGTTCAAAAATAATCAGCGGAAAAAAATTCCGGCAACAAAATGAAAAGCTTAGATGCGGAAAACTAAAGATGTAAGATAAGAGAAGTTTTGAATAATTTTTGTTTTTTATATGAGATCCTTTTTATGATGTTTTCGACTGTACTTCGTTCAATGCCCAGCTGGCTTTTGTGTGACGAAACTAAATACCGAAATCTGGCTATCAATCAAGAGTTCGTTTATTAAAACCCTGCTTGGAGGAAAGCCTTAAATTAATTACTATCGAAATCACTTAACGGTGGGCCGAGAAAACGATGGGTTCGGACCATACATAGAGGAATTTTAGGTTTGGTTAGTCTGATCCACGCTCGGACTAGTTTTGGTCCTTTGTGATATAAGGTGGAGTTCTGTTAATAGGTCCATGAATTATCCTTTAGGATGCATGCGATTGACCCGGGCTTCAACAGACTCTGTGACTTCAATATCGACACCTCTACCGTAGGGATCACAGATGTTTACTGCGTAGTCTTGCCTATGCGAGACAAGTGCACAAGTGATGCTGGATTGTTTCCTTGTTCCTTGTACCAGAGACTTCCTGCAGTCTCAACCTGTCAGCCTCAATCTGCGGGCGTATTATGTTCCTGCAGTCTCTACTACCGATTGCCACCCCAAGAGGAGTGTAAAGTGGTCTGATTGCATTAGGCATGAAAAGAGTTGAAAAGAGTTATGAGTTGGTTGGTCAGAGTCTATTTTAGTACGAATTCAACCTGCTGCAATATGCAGAACCAGAGTTTCTCTCGTTTCATGCGGCAACGCAAGTTCTTGAACTGCTATGGATGGTTTTTTGACTTCAAGTACGCCATGTACTGATTAAGCACACTGTAAATGGGGTTTAGGAACCGTCAGAGGTTAGCCGTGTCCAAAATTTGGTAGGTGTATTGTTACAGATCGTCGATAAGCCGGAGGTATGTTCTCTTTTTGTGCCAACGGACCGGCTACGTTTCAAACTGACTGCAGATTTCTGCACGACCACGAAAGCAGATACTGCATATAGTTTAATATCGATTATTATGCTCCTTAACAGGCAGTTTCACTATGTAGATTTTCAATGTTTTCAATGCGACAGATTTTTTTATAGTAAAGAGTGCGGTGTGCTAGATTATCTTAAGTTTTCAGAAATCCCTCGAAATAAATTCATAATTTACGACATTTTTCTTAAAATTTTCTTAAGAAAGAGTTTAAGATATCCAGTACCAAAAAAGTACTGACTACTCTGACTGAGTAGGAGTAATAAATGACATTTACTTAGCTGCTGCCACAACTATCGAAATTGTGACTCTGACTCTTCCACTGTCTTTTCGTTGTGCCCTCGTTGAAGCGCATGGCCGACAAATATTTGAAATTCTGTGACAATCTCCCGTCCATTTTGTTACTGGCTTTTTGTACGCAGTTGAGTGGCGCGGAAAGCGATCTAACGAGAAGGAGTTTATTGCCAATTTCAGCCAACAACGACTGATTAGGACTGAGCCCACCGCACTTGTAGTTGTCGTATGCAAGTAGAGTCGAACTTGTACGCACTTTGGTGGCACACATATTGTCGTTTCGCCAACTTTCTCTGACTCGCTGGTTTTTGTTTTTGCTTTTTTCTTTGACGATTCGTTGAAAGTTGCACGGCACGCAGGAACAATGCGTAACGCAGCTCGGGTATTTAACGTTGACAATTGGCATGACAGGACTACCCGAAACGGGGGCAACAAGCTGGCCAATCAAGCAAATTAGTATAGTAAACTCTCCAAGGAGTTGAGATGTTCTGTGTTCGGAAAATTAATGTATATTTTTCTGACATGACTGCATAAATAGTTGGAGGTATCTATATGAGCATTAGAGATGTCTGATTTGCAGGAAGTCAAAAAGTTGCTCGATTTTCTTTATTGTCATTGTTATTGTTATTGTCAAGTACGTATTAGAGAACAGTTTTGCCAAATGAAGTATTAGCTTTTTAATTAAAGGCAGAATACCGGTATTGTATGAGACTGGAGTTCCGACAAATTAATGATTAGAGTATCAAAATGCAGCAATGTTATAAAATTCATTCGGCTATCTCAAAAATAAATTTAATAATAAAACAAAAAATTACATAAAAAGCCAAAAAAAAAAAAAATTATAATTTCTTAAAGATAAACTTTGTATTAAAAATCGGTGGCTCGAAACCGGTTTTGCAACCATAGTCTCTTAGTCAAAGTAGTTCGTTGAAAATTTCGTGAATATGAGATTTTATAGAAAGGATCGAATCACTCTAACAAGCAGATACATCTATGTATTACGGTGTGTAATTTTTAGGCATTTGTTTTGTCAACTGAAAGCAGATTGAATACTTTTCAAGCAGTTAAAATACGCAATATTTAATATTGGGTTGTCGAAAAAGTATTTTCGTATTTTTTCAATAGATGTCGTTGCAGACGTTTATCTCCAATGCTACCACTCACATTGTGTTATAGCATATAGTGTTGCAAAGGTGAGATTTAAGCTTTATTACTATCAGCCCTATCTGATAAACTTAGCCAGACGTTTTTTGGCGAGCTTTCAATTTGCTGCCAGCACTACTTCAGAGCTAAGTTTTTAAAACGCGTTTTCCCCCTGTAAAGCCTTTACCTTAATATTTGGGGGAAGAAAACGTATGCTTAAAATAACACACCCTAATACTTACAAACTTACGTAAGCACAGTATGTGGAAAATAAATGTTGTTCATATTTTATTAAAAGTTTTTGGAATTTAAATCAAATTTTGCGTTAATTTTGGAAAATTAACTTTGAGCTTAGTTCACCATTCTCTTACTGGCGAATACCTGGATATAGAGGAGACATATAATATATATGCTTCTGTGATCTAAATGATCAGCATGCCTGAATGAATGAACTACTTATTTTATTAAAATCAAAATCCGACAGAGGGTCCTTCCGACAAGGCAATGCAAAGAGTCATCCATTTTGAAGTTCCCTACTTTCGAAAGCAAAGACACAGAAACTTCAAATTTAATGGAAATATTTATTATAATTCGAAAGAACATTCTTTGGCATCTATTTTTCCCAGATGGTCCATAAATTTAATTCAATTTGGAACGATTCATTCGAGCATTTCGACTGGTAACTGGCGAATGACACGCGTGACGTTGTACTCCAAGGACTGAAGTGAAGCGCTGGAGTGTTCGCATATATTTTAGGCTTTATATATCCTCTCAGTAAAACACACGATCTTGGTGGCCAATCGATCGGCCCAAGACGTGAAATTATTTACTCACCGAAGATTCTTTCAACAGCTCCCAAGTTTGCCAAAAAGAAATTCAGACTGACCCGCAGCATATGTATTTTTAAGGACATATTGCTTACTAAGTGTTTGCAATTTTTCGTTTTATGATTTATTTCAAAATTTTGTACAACGTTCCTTAAATACTTAGGTTGGTTTTTCTTCAAAGCGATTCTTTGTGGATCCTATGTAGCTATGACGTAGCGAATGACAAACGACAAAGTTCTGGTTTAGCCCAACCTAAGAAGCAGCATTCATTTCTTTGAGACAAAACTCTCTCTAATAGGAAAGAATATGTTAGAATTACTTAAAATTTTGTAAAATGTAGTTGCTAGTGCCATTAGCAATCTAAAATCTTAGTGTGAAATATAATGGCTGGAAACTTATACTAAATCCACAGTTATTTAGCATGATAGTTTCACAGCATTACCGATTTCAAAAATATTTTGTCTTCCTATTATATATACAGCAAAAGAATATTCTGATGACTTTAGCACCACACAAAGTTATGATATGAACCAAATACTCTGCTATGCCATAACGCCAATCATTTACGTCCTATTTTGGACTGTTATGGACCTTTTCAACGATAAGATTAAACAACTCACTATTAATCCATATATTTATATGATTATAGATTTGTGTTGTCACTTTATTAACATGCCTAACAACTCCATTTTTGCTACAAGTATTTTCGCCCACCCCTATTTTGTAGTATAAAATAATATATTGAACTTTAGAACTCATTTACGAGTTAATTGTTATATAGTATAGTTTGTAGAAAAAGCATAAAATCATAAATTCGATATGTAAATATGTGTTCATCTCCCAAACAAAACTGATAAGCATATCGATGTTACTCAATCAACAAAAGACCTACACAAATAAGCCACACACGCCGCACACACCCAACTAAGGGTGGAGGAGGCTGCCTATAAATAGAAAATATAACAATTTAATAACGCAAACGATGTGCTAATTTTACACACAAACATATGTATATGTAGCGTATGAGAACAACCAACGACTGTTTGGTGTCCCGCGAGCAATGATTGTAAAAGCCAGTTGATTACGTATACGCCGTGCTAGGCTAAAAAGCCGGCTGCTGAAACTAAAGAAAACATAAACAAACCGGAAAAATGCCAACAAGAAAACAAAAGAAATTGAGAGCGAAACAGATATTGAGGAAACGCAATACAAGGAAAAGCGTTGCAGAGAACGAGCGTGAGAGAGAGAGAGAGAGAAAGCGAATGCAAATTGCGCCGACTCACCACCAGCGAGCCGAAGGTAGCAGAGAAAGAGCACGTCGATGTATAATTGCGTGCGCTGAGCGTAACTACACCACCGCTGAACCGTTAAAGGTGATTAAAAGTTACCTGAAGCAGAAGAGAAAGCAGCAGGGCAGCGCGCACAAACAAACCGACTCAGCGACTGACGTGTATGCTACACTGTGGCACCCTATAAACGACGGCTAGCAGATGCAGCTTTGTGGGCGCGCGGCATGACAAATATAACTGTATAAAATAACAACAACAACATAACTGCAGTCGCTGCGCTCGTCGATCGGTTGGCATTCGCCGTCGCCGCGCACTAATTTTCCAACAATCGACAATCGGGGGTGGTTCTTTGCATGCGTACGACACCCTTGGCCGAGCAGTTGTCGACGAGCTACGGTTACGAACGGTCGCATTGTCAGAGTCAGCGCGCTCGCCGTCGCCACAGCAGACTACAGGATTTTTGAATTGAATTTGAACAATTGAGTTGCCTTAGTGCGGTGAGTAGCGCGCTCCACATTAGCTCCGGCGTTTGGCAGGCAGTTGGTGAATCGACACTTTCGGGCCTAAATGCATGTTGCATCCGTTGGTTGGCCAACAGTGGTGGTAGTGTCGCGTTGCATGAGTGACGTGCTATGCCGTAACGTCGTGCTTGTCTCGCTTACCTTCGTGCGCTGCGTAACGCAATTCAAAGCAAAACCAAACAAAGCCAGCAAACGCTGAGCCAAAAAGGATAATAAGCATAACGAGCGCATATATTGTGACTGTTAGCAGGCCTAGCCAACTAGCGCGCTATTGCTTAGTGCAAACAGCAATTAACGTAAAGCGAAAGTGTTAGACGCGTTACAGTAACATTGTAACTTGTAGCTGCAAGCGCTAGCTATTGCAAAGTGTAGTTCATTTGTGATTTATTTCGAAAGTCAAAAATGTGTTAAATTAAGGAACAAAAACAAGAAAAAAAAAACAACAAAAGTATTAATCGCATGCCAGCACGTGTTTGTTGCTTAAGAAAGAAGTGATTACTTTTTGTGCTGGAAATTATTTCGTTTTTATTTTTTCTAAGCGCTTGCCACTCACAATCGAGATATACGCTTTTTAAGCCGCAAGCAAATAGTTTGAGTTTGTATAAATCGCATTAATCGGTGCATAATATTCTGTGTCAAAGTGTAGTGTTTAAATCGAAATCGAATTTGAGCTCGCCTGTTGGCTTAATTTGTTTGTTTGTGGCCCGTTTTCTTTGCGGTTTCCGTAGCAATACACTTTGTGGCTTGCTTTCCGTGTCAGTTAGCATGGCAACGTTTATTTTATTTTCGCCTTCTTAATTGTCTAAAAGCAACGTTGTTAAGCTGACAGCTTATTTTGTGTGGAGTATAATGATCTAAGCTGATAGGTATGTCGAAATTTTCAACTTATTTATCTCAATATAATATCTCAACAATAATATACTATATATGTATGTATGCTATATAATGTATATAAATATATATATACATAATATATATATATGTCGCTGCCTAAACTACAAAACACCGTATCGTAAATCGAAATTGAGTCTTTTATTGCTTACGATTCATATCAACATATTATATATATGTAGCATAAAGTTTTCATCTTCCACTGTCAAATAGAACAAAAACTCAAATTGTGTTTCAACAAGAATGGTTTATATTATATCATTTTTCCTTAACTTATAAACTTATGCAAAGTGATGTTACAACGAAACCACTCATATTTGAAGAAAATTTGGGTTTTGGCGGAAGCCTAAAATATTCCGATATTACATATATAATATTTGTCATTTTTTGATGATACGTTGTTTTGCATTTTAGGTGACGTTGTGTATATGATATCGCTAGAATATTGATTTCAAAGCATTTTCCGAATTTTTGGTATTTTCAGGACTATGAGCTTATGAACACCCTAACTCTACCATATTTAATATATATATTTCAGTTTGTTATGTCAAAAAAAAAAAAAAAAAATTTTTATCAAGAATTTTTTTATTTTTTGAGAAAAATTAACAAAAAGATAATTTCTGCTGATGTTTAGATACTTAAACATAAATACAGATCAAAGGTGTGTGTGTTCACGTTCAATTCATTCCTGTATATCGACAACTAAAATGCAAAGCAAACATAAATAAATTAAGTTATTTATTGTTTACGATTCACTACATCTTTTTACATATACATATGTAGCTTCCGCTATCATTTATAACTAACATATAATGATTATATAGCCAAAACCCAAATTTTATTTCAAAATGTGTGGTTTTTATTAACTCGCTTTTCCTTCAGCTATCAACTTATGAAAAGTGATGTTATTTTATTTTCCATTTTAGGTGACGATATATAATATAAGTTACTGATATGTACATATATATGTATGTCCATAATATACGCAATTTTTTATTAGATTATGTCTCGTAAAATTATTTTTTTTTTTGTGCAGAAATTTAATTTCTGTCTAGTTTTTAACCTAATCGAAAATATTTATTGTATCTAAATTATAGATTATTATTTGCGAATTGTCTTGCTTTTACCACCTAATATTTTTTAAATATTAATATAGAGTTGCGTGATTTTAAGTACTTCGGAAAAAATTAAGTATTATTCGAAAAAAAATATTACTCGAAAAAAATTTCAAATTTCTCCTCTTCGGTGACAATTTATTTTTAGAGGTTATTTTATGCACTTTTTGTCTGTAAAATAGGCTTGTTTTAAATTATTGTAACTTTATGAAAGCTTTTGTGAAAGTTCAGTTAGGTTAATCTCGTATGCCGATAAGCCACTCATAGATCAGTTTATGTCCTTTGCGATAACAGATTCAGTTCCTGGGTCCAAGAGTAGTAGACATACTTTAGGATGTCTGTGCTTGACGCGAATTTTAACAGACTTTGCGGCCTCACTATCGACTTTAAACTACTAGCTATACTTATTTCTTCTTCTTTTTTCTGTAATGTTCTAAAGATAAAAATATATATTTAATAGTATTTTTATATAAGTCATAGCATATTTTAGAAAATTATGAGTAAAAATAATATACTTGTATGTTTTCTTTATATTTATATACAAGTTGCAATAAGAAGTGCGCCTATGAATTAAATTCCAGCTTTTCTTATTTCTTCTTCTATTTTTTTTATTTTAAACACGTTTTTATCAGAAAACTTATTTAATGATAGTTTAAGAAAAATAGCAAAAATTAATTTATTATTAAATAATTTTCCATGCAAGAACATGATTTTCATCGTTCAGTTTGCATGGCAGCTATGTATATGCTATAGTGATCTTACAAAAAAGTTTTTTCATTCACTCGATTCCTATGGTTCAATTTGTAGAGCAGTAATACAATATAGTTAAACGATATTTTCTTTGGTGAAACCAAGACAAATTTTCAAATTGCTATCTCAGAAACGATTAGACTACTTTGCATTTATACAGTCAGAACAGTGGCTAAATAGACTCAGCTCGTCCCACTGATCATTAATATATACTACCGTAGGCAAAAAATAGTAAGATTTTTTAATTTAAATTTCGCGCGGAAAATCATTCGTTGAAATACTTTTTTCTAGGTTGATAGTCATTACTGTTTAGTATACGATTGACTTTTTGAATCATATAAAGTGCATTCGGCGATTATTGAGTAAAATTATTCAACAAAGAAGTGCCCTTAAATTTTGCGTGTGGAATGAAACTTCTGGTGCAGAATGTTGGAATAGGCCAACAGGAAAGAATGTCAAGAACGCATTATACTCACTTACCATACTTATATTATACAGGGTGTCCCACGTTTCCTCTTAGTGTTATTAAACATATTGTACTAACTTGGTATACTCCGTTCACGGTACAAAAACAGGTACTTTCATGTTTTAATGAACTATTAAATTTTAATTAATTTTATCCTACATTTAAGTTACCGATATCTGTTATCTAATTTTTATTTAAACAAAGTTTTTAATTATTTAAAGTTTCTACATTTAATTGATATTAAAATTAAACATTTTGATCAGCAATGTAGTGATGCCCTTAAAAAAAGTTTCTAAAAATCACTTTTGCTTAAAAATTTACAATTATTAAGATATTACAAGGGTTTTTTCGAGCAAAAAACGACCTGTTTTCAAAATGAAATATTAACTCAATCATTTTATTGTTTCAAAGCAACATATTTTGCAAGGATTTTGTGAAAATTTGAAAGCAAAGTATTCGAAATACGACGTCAAAGAAATAATGCACACCTTAATTAAGACCCCTATGTATTGAAAGACGAAAAAATAAAAAAAGTTAAAATTGCATTTGCCTACTCAGTTCCTCAAGGAACCCATAATTTCTAAGGTTCAACTGGAACGATTTACCTGTAAATTTTTTAAATTCAATCCATGTTCCAAAAATTTCAGTTTTTACGATTTAAAAAAAATCGAAACCGTTAAGAAAGTTGTGTTAGGAAAGTTTTATGTTTTGTTCATTCAGTCGCCACTCCATGAAAATTTTTTCAGCTTTTTCGTAGAACTAGTCAATACGAAATTTTTATAAACTAATGTTTTTTTTTAATTTCCCATTGCTAGGAGGGTTCACATCGTGTGTATGGTAACGTGCCAAGTTTTTTTTCCCCCAATTCGCCATCAAGTATTCTTTGAAATTTTTGAAATTTCTGAATTTTTTTATTTTTTGATTTCTGATTGATTTCATTCCTCTGTTAATGTAATGTAAATAGATAGACCCTAATTTATCAGCAGCTAATCTTATACATTTTATACAATTCCTGTATTAATATAAAATTATTACTACTGTTTTTCTAAGACACTTCAAAAAATCATGCCTCTAGATTGTTATATACCCTTAAATAAAAATGTAATCTAAAATTATTATTTTGAAAAATTTCCTTCGGAAATATGATATTTTTAGGCAGCCAAAATTTTTTCTAAATTGGAAACTCAAGTAAAAATATAGAAATAATAGCGAGTGAATTATAATATTTTTGTACATACTTAAATTTTGTTATATGTTCCCTTCAAATTCAAGGCAATTGCTAAAAGATGTTACCAATAACATTTTAAATCATATTTTTGATGATAAAAGTATGAACTAAACTAATTTCTGACAGCTTGAAATCTTAATCAGATAAGCGCTCTCCACTAACAACAAAAGTCGCCTAATTGTAGGCAACAAAATACTAATCACTTGCTTAACATGTTACCTTAACTTAAGTCTTAATGAGAAACTTCTCACAACTCAGTCTCGCACTACAAATATAAATTCACACGTACACGAAAATCACTTTTTACGAAACCCTTTTCCATTTCGGCGATAATTGATACATACAGCTTGGCCTTTCAATAAAGACTGTCTATAAATCAACATCATTTTGCCAAATAAAAGTTCACACATTCCTTTTCGTCGGTAATTTATGCAAGAAAAACTGATTTTTTCCCCATTTTCACTTTGCACACACACACTGAAGTGGCAGCTACAAAGCGTGTACGCTTGCTTTCAAAAATTCTATACGCCAATCTGTCGGTTCCATCTGCAATAAATTTCAATCAATATACTTTTCAATGTGCTCGTTTTAATGCCATTTTGCTTGAATGCCAACAAAAGTGACGAATAAAGCTGTGTGCGCCAAGCTAAATACGTGAGCTTTTATTGAATGGCGGCAGGCAGCATAAAGGCGAAATGCAATGCGCGTGAATATTGCATGCATTTAGGAGCGCGCGCACGTGTAAAAATAAAAACATAACATAAAGCGAAATATATATATGTATATATAATTTGATGCAGAAACGATGTATTTTGTACGTAGTTGCTGCAGCGCGCATAGTTGGCAGGAAAGTTTTCGCAAAGCACATAGTCAAGGCAAAATTGTAGCATACATTCAGGCGGAATTTAGTTGTGCTACGCCTTAAAGCAGACTTAGTAGTGAAATTTGTAGGCGTTTTTATTATTTTCTACATATTGGCATTATATATTTGTGGCATGTGTATAAAATTTTTCAGTTTTCATTTTACTCCAGCCTATGCCAATTCCTTGCCTTTATCGCTTTATCCATTTTTTCAGCGGTCAGCCGGATAGCTAACCATTATTTTGTTATCACAAGCCAGGCAAATAAAAATAAACTGTAATGAATTTGCTGTGCAAGTACCATAAAATCCCATTAAGGCAACAATAAAAGGCCATTATTTCCATTCGTTGCCGCCTCGTTATTTTAGAAAAATTTCACACGTTGTTGTTGTGCGACAAATTTATAAGACGACTTTATTCCCTGCTGTTATGCTTTATTATAGCCTTAACAGGTTACACTGAGATTGCCACAAAGATTGTAATAAACAGAAAAAAGGGTGGAGAACTTATAAAATATATATCCGAATGATCTGCGTCTCTTCCATTTTAGACGATCTATCCATATGTATATATATGTGAGTTAATCTTTCGGGTTTTGAGATATCAACTTGAAATTTTGCTGACGAACTTTTCTCTCAAAGACGCTGCTCATATGTCGGCATCGCTGTTATCGGACCACTATAACATATATCTGCCATACAAACTTAATGATCGGAATCAAGTACTTGTATGGAAAACTTTCTCATTTGACGAGATATCTTCACGAAATTTTGCATGATTTATTTCTCAAAGCTACAACACAATTTCCGAAGAAATGGTTTAGATCGGTTCCCTATAGCACTTAGCTGCCATACAAACTGAACGTTCTGAGTCAAGTGTTTGTATGGAAAACTTTTTTATTTGCCAAGCTATCCTCGCGAAATATTGCGAGAGTAATTTTCCAATATCACAGCGCAATCCCAGAAAAAATTGTTCGGGTCGGACAACTAGAGCATATAGCTGTCATACAAATTGACAGCATTCATGTAAGAAATATTTTGTATTTATGAATGGTACCTTAACTAGCCGAAGTTTACCTTTATTTTTGTTTATATTTTATAAATTTTGTATGGCTTATTTCTATATTTTACACTCTATTTGATCTTTAACCGCACATTCCAGCTGTGACCCGCGCTCATACCGCCAAACCCTTAACACAATGGAGGCAAAACCAACACATAAAAGCGACATGCCAGAGATATATAAAAATTTTCAAAAAAATACTTTATGTGTGTTGTTGTTGTTGTGCTAAGGCATTCACTGGAAAGTTTTCCACTCCATAGCATAGGTTTTCGTCTTCACTTGCCGCGTTGTTTTGTTTTTTTTTTTTTTTTTTTGTCATTTCCACTCACTGATTGAAGTGAGCGGCAAATAATGCAAATGCTATCGCTGTTGTTGTGATTTTTTCTACAGAAAATTTTGTATTTTCCGTAAAGGTTACAAACATTAAGTTTTCCTTTATGCATATCCACACTTCCTGCAGTGTGCATGTGTGCGTTGTTGTGTCACCACTGCTGTTAGGTGTTGAGTCTGCAATGCCGTTAGTGCAGGGCAAGTGAAACTTTGACTTGTTTATATCACCTTCCTTGCTTACAAGCGCCGGGCTGTAAACAAACACAAGCACACAAACGCACACGCAGTGATGCAGTTGCAAACACACGCACACACACAAATGTATGTGGACCACGTAGCAATGCTTCTATAGTGTTTATAAGCATATGGATACTGCACAGTGGCAGAATTTTTGTTCAATTACAAGGGAAATGCTACTCGAGTTGTACACTCCAACGTACGCACACATACACGCATATACTCATGCACACATATGCATATGTAGTATGTGTTTTATAACACATCCTCGTCCATATGCAAGCACTCATGGCAAAGTGCCTGTCAACATCCGGTACGCTTGTTTGCTCTCCACCTCGGGATGTCTTCAAGCGACCTGTCTCAGCGCTCAGCACTCACTGCCGTGCGCTAGCCTTACTTTTCGGCTTGCCCTTTCATTTCCTGCGCCGTATACTCTGGCGTTTCAAGTTCCCCATGCAGCACATGCGCTAGTTGTGGCACCGTTGCTCGGCTTCCTGTCTCCCTGCTGTTTGCCTTACCTGCGACTCGACAATTCTGCTGAGTAACGTTTCCTCAAGAAGGCACTTTTTATTTCCATTCTCGTGCGTACTTTTTTCTAGCCGACACATTTGCTGCAAGCTGCTGATTTTTCGAGCCTTTCACCGCATAATTCTCTTTACACATATACATTGAGTATATCAGTTTCTTATCTTGAGTTTTATTACATTTATGAATTGCTTGATAATTTAAAGTGCGGACCAAAGTGCTATTCAAGTGTAAATGAAGCTGTAATTTGAAGCAATAAACTGCGTCGCCAACGTAAATAAAATTTTTTTATAACAATTTTAAATGAAGATTATGATTCTAATTGATTGACAAGCACATTATCTGAATTAGGAAGATTTTTGCTACCCACTTGTTAATACTACCAAATGTCTTCGACAGATGCATTTTTTAGAAATTTTTAGTTTGGAGCATACATTGCAACCTAGAAAATTTAACATGTGGCAACCTTTCTACAAACATCATTCAATACAAAAAAAAATTAAAAATTATTAAAAAACAAAAAGCATTTGGTAAAACTAATTTCAACCTGTTCGAATCAAATTGAGATATGGCAACATTTTGAGTTTAATTAGATATTTTCAAATGTGTTATTGAATTCCTTAAGATTCAGAATCACGTTTATACGTCTTTCAACCGCACTTATTGTTGTTGCCTTAAATAAATTTGCCAAAAAAAAGTGTTAATTCCTCCTCAAAATTATCGCAAGACTCTTTAGCCTCATACTCTTGTTGTAATAACAATACTAAATATAACTGTATAGAATGTTTTAGTAGGTGGCAACCCTTCCAAAGATATTGTGAATTAATTACCTACTGAAAGCCATTAACTTAATGCCTCTGTTATAGTAATACGTTTATTTGAATAATACAACTATATAAAATGTGTAAACATGTGGCAACACTTTCATATTTTAATACGTTCTGGAATCTCTGATGGTGTCGAAAACAAAGTTTACTGTACTTTAACCTATGTATTTATTATTTGGAGTACAGATTTTCAAAAATATGGCAACTCTTTTGTACAATATCTGCGCCCGATCTTCCAACCGACCAATATATTTTAATGTTCTTTACCCAAAGTAACATTCAAGTAACATTTTTAAGTGAAGATTTAAACATTAATATATAACCATACTAACGCTTCCAAAAAGATTTTTAAAAAAATATTTTAGTATATTTAACCGAGATTTTTATTAGTTTGAATGCAAATTTTAAAATATTTGGCGAAAACATATTTAAAAATTCTTTGGCTTAATCTTATTAAAGGAATACTCAAATTATCTTCACATGAAATTTTTAAACATATGGCAACATTTTTATACGTATTTATTTATATATGGCAACTCTTTTGTACAATATTTGTGACGGAGAAATCTTTTCAAATTCTTTAGTTGAAGCCCTTTAAGAAATAGTCAAATTATCGGTTTACGAAAATTTTGAATGTATGGCAACACTTTTATAAGTAATTAGGGCAAGAAAGGGCACATTTTGTGGTACGTTTTTACGTAACCCTTATTTTGTATAGTAATATTTAATAGATGACAAGCTAAAATTTCCAATGTGTTCACTAGTCTTC
The DNA here is from genome assembly GCF_001853355.1 of Bactrocera latifrons. Lineage (NCBI taxonomy): Eukaryota > Metazoa > Arthropoda > Insecta > Diptera > Tephritidae > Bactrocera > Bactrocera latifrons. The sequence goes on along the minus strand of NW_017537256.1, from coordinate 375,832 downwards.
TTATATTGCTTTTTAACTGTGTTTTATCAGTAATTTATGTCAATAATTTACAAATTTTCAACAGGTGGCAACTCTTATACAAATATTTTAGCAGCAGCTACTGTTCGATAACCATATTGTAGTATTAAAACTAAAGCCATATGTTTTTCTAAGTTTTTTGAAATAGGTGGCAGCATTCTACACTTTTTATTTTACCGAAAGGAATATATTTGACACGTCTTTAGTTTGGTTTTTAGTAATTTCTACTTAATCCCAAACTTAAAAAAAAGGGTGGCAACCTTCTATATTTTTATTGTATCAGAACGAATATTTTTGAAACCTTTTTAGTACCATATCTTTTACTTCTTCTTTATTGGCGTAGACATTACTCTTCACTTAGTTATTTCAAATAGCTGGCAGCCTTCTATTTTTCTTTATTAATTTTTATTTTTTTTTTTTGTAAACAACGAATTTTTCGGAAACCACTTAAGCTTGATAACATTATATAGTAATTTTCCATAGGTGACAACGGTTTATGTATTTTTTTTTTTCTCTCTGAAGAATATTTCGTAAACATTTTAAGTTTTTTAGCTATATATTTGGTTTAATGCCGTATTTTTCTTCTTAGCAATTTAAATTGGGGTGGCAACCTGATGACCTTTTAATAAACGAATATTTTTGAAACCTCTTCAGCATGGTAACCATGTTCTCATAATTAGTTTATATACATTTTTTTGAAATGGGTGGCAACATTCTGTTTTTGCTGTTTAAATAAAGGAAAACTTTTGAAAACAATTTTGTTTAATAATCAAATAGTGAAATTTTATTCAATGCCATATTTTTTCTTAGCAATTTCGAAAAAGTGGCGGCGTTCTTTTTATTAATTCATATAAACTACTCTAAGATTTCTTCAAATTAGTGCTCACTTCTGGTCAAATTAAGAATATGCAGCTAAGAATCATCGCACTGAGAGCTTTACACACGCTTTGGAACACTTGGTCGATTCAAACTCTCATTTTCGTATTAAAGAAAAAAATTTTACTATTAGTTTTGAGAAGCGTCGTCACTTGATTCAACAAAAATGGAGAGCGACGGATCGATTCCGCGAATCTATAGCTTTTGTTTCTGGAGCTGCGTCGCCTTAAAGGAAAAAGCAGCTGCATATAAAAGCTAGTATTAACGGTCGTATATTGTATGCATATTGAAGCCGCGGACTCATATTACCGTTATTTACTTTAAAATATATACCAGCTCACAGAAAAAGAACAGCAAAGATTAGGTCTTCATAAAGAGAATTTTGTGTTTATTCCAGCACGCATTTCTCAAGCCTTATTTACACAGCTGTGCAAAGCGTAATGGCGTCGACGCACGTTTAAAAATTAAATTTTATTTTACCCTTGAAAGCAGCGACGTGCCAACAATTGAAACTTAAAGCGGCGCGCTTAACGCACATATGTGTGCCGCAGTGCTTTAAATAAGAGAGAGAATTTACGCCGCGCTGCGTGTATGTGTGGGTGTGTGGCACTGACGTAGTAAACAAAGTGCGATGTAAACATTTGTATATCTTCATGTTGTTTGACGTGTGTTTACGTAAACGTAACTGCCGTTTCGGGCAGCCGAGCGAGTATGTGCGTGCGCGCGTGTAAGCTTGTCAGCATATTTAAAGTCGCCTTGTAGGCGTTCAAAAGGATCATATCAGAATTGTAGCAGCGCGTTAGTGAAATACTAAAGCGCCAACAAACAACTATAAATATGTGCTTATGCTTATGCTCAGCCACATGCACACACACATACGTGCGTGCTATAACTACGCAATTTATGCGCCTGTGTGCGCGCTGCTGTCACTTTAGGCCGCTTGGGCGCTCGTGTTTGTAGGGACATTGCGCTCTTGCGATTAAAGTAGCAAACAAACAAAGGATACTCGACATGTATGGCTATGATATGTGAGCGCGCCTAAATATATGCAACGCATGAAATTTCATCGGTTTTCGCCTAAGCAGCGCGCAAACAACACACAGTCATAAATACGAGTGTAAACACACAAACACAAGTAAGTTATGGCGTATGACACTGTTGAATAAGTTTCGCTAGCATATGTGTGCATGTGTGTGTCTTATTTTGGTAGCATACATGTAGGCGCGCAACAGCAACTAGTCAGCTTTAGCGTCATACACACACAAGCATGCTTGCCAACACATACTCATAAATAACAGTGCGCGCACATACATACATACAAGCGCAAACACATTTTCAGACGCATAGCGGCGCGCTATTTAAATATACATGAGCACTGTTGGCTATATATGCATGTGCACACACGCACACAAGCAAATCTCTTTGCATAAATCTATAAGTAGTCAAGTTTATGTGTATGTGTTTGCTTATGTTTATGCGCTTAGGTTTACTTTGAAGTTTTCGCCGGTGGCGCTTGTCGCTCTTCGCCTTAAGCCCCGTCAACAGCTAGCAGCTACCAGTTGTTGCTTCTGGTCGCTTATACTGCCGCTGGTCGTGGTGGCAGCGCCCCGCTTCAATCTCCATATACATACATACGTAAGCAAGTGTATGTGTGTATATTTTGGTGGCAATAGCTGTGTCTGTTTGGCCCCAGCCAATGTTGATGACAAAAGTTTGACGACACCGACGAGTTTGTTTGCTCATCATAGCTTTGCCAGCTGTGCGACGCGCCCGTCTGCCGGCGCAGCTTTGGGCGTCACACTCGTATTTTAAATTGGCACTCTGACCGAGTGCGGCTGTGGGCGGCGTAACCTCGTGAGCCAAAATGTAATGAATATTTTCAGGAAATTTCACTTTTTCGCACACACATGCAGTTGATTGCGGTTCAACGCAATTTATTTGGAAAGTTTTTGGGAGTAGAGTTGCCAAATTTTTTAATTAAAAATAAAAAAATACAAAAATACCTATGTATTATAAAATAACGAATGTGAAGTGTTCAGTTATATTTATAACGGAATCTAAAAAATATATTTTTTAGGGTTGCCAACTCACTACAAGGCAATCAATAATATTTTAAATAATATTGAAATTAAAATACTGAAAAAATTTAAGCAAAATACACTGAAGTAACATATAAATATTAATAATATATAAATAGCTAGCTCAAAATATTTATATATGTACATAGTATGTATATTTCACTTTAAGGGTTGCCAAATTCTTCAAATTCAAATATTACAACAATCGTAGCTATTCTGTAAAAGAACAATATGCTCTAAAATCAAAAAAAATTTTTTTTTTTTTGATAAAAGTGGCTAACAAGAAATATTCCTTTGTAGGGTTGCCATTTATTTTTTAAATCATTTACAAAAATACTTATTATATAAAATAACGAATGTGAAATGTTAAGTTAAATTTATATCTTAATCTAAAAATATATTTTTTTGTGGGGTTGCCAGCTTACTACAATTAAAAAAATTATAAAATTTAAAAACAATAATACTGAAGTGAAACGCCAAAAAACTGAATAAAATTTACAAAAGTCACATATTTTTACATAAGCAGCTAGCAAAAATTATTAGCATTCATAGCTAAATTTTGGGGTTACCACATTTCTCAAAATCTGATATAAAAATACTAATTATATATATTATGTAACAGAACTAAGGCAAAATTCTATGCAACAAATATACTTTTATGTTAATGCCCAACAAAAATATTTAGGGATGCCAGCTTGCTCGAATTAAGAAATTATAATTTTGATACATATTGAAAATAGCAATATTGAAATATATAAGCTCGAAAGGGTGAATAATTTTTTTTTTAATTTATAGGGTTGCCATTTTGCTATAATTAATTAATAAATTATTCTTTTTTAGTTCTAAAATAATAATATTGAAATTTTAACATATAATAACAATAATTAAGATAATTATTATTCATAGTGTTGCCAGCTATATAAAAATAAATAAATGAAAATAAAAAAAATGTCACAATTGATGTTTTTGGTAAAGTCTTTAACGTGGTGGCAACATATTTGAAATTCAAAATTAAATTATATACAAAAAACAAATAAATAAATACCAACAGAAAAAATTTTGTTATATACTGAAACGTATATTTTGCTATAAGATAATTATTCTTCATAAGATTGCCAACTATTTTGAAGTAAAATTTATACTATCGAACAAAATTATGTTCGGGAAGCTGACGATGGAGTCATGTGTATAATTTCACGCAAGTGAGGAAAGTTCTCTGATTGCCATTCTCTTGGGAGTGGCCAGAAACGATTATTTTACATATGGGTCAAGCAGTTAACGACTTCCGGTCTTAGACCAAGTATCCTCTTGATAGCCAAAGAACATCAGTTTGAAGCCGAGCTAAAGTGAGAAGACGAACCCATCTCTCCTTACCCGCAAAGTATAAAACACTCCCCATGACAAATAAACAGTAGCCTCGGAAAGGGAACCCCCTTTTGATGACGACCACAGCAAAGAAAAAATAATAAGAACTATGATTCCACTTGGAATGTGCGGTTGTTTAATAGTAAAAGTGCCCAGCTGGTTGTTGTCCTAGTTAGAGAAAGAAGAAGCTGATTTTTTTCCATGAATGTATTAGCGTGGTTGCCACATATACGAAATTTAAATATAATTTGAATTTAAAAACAGAATGCATTGCTATGAAATATAAACTTTAGAAAGTTTTGCTATACAAAGAATTCTATATTTTTCTAGAGAAACTAAGCGACGCTAAATTCGACCAAAGCTTTAGAAAAACTGGCCAGAGATATATACTTAACCAATGTCTTATATAATATTAATATTTTTTAAGGGTTTTAACACTAGCTGTTTTCAGAGGCACTAACGGAATTTACTTCCTTATTTCAGGTAAACCAAATAATTAGCAATACAGGGTGGTTGAAAAGACAAATTTTCGCATTTACATGAAAAGTTTAACTGTGGTTTAGAAAATGTTGTCATAAGAAATGATAAATTTGTAATAATTTCGTGAGCCCAACACTACATAGATAATTGGTCCAACTTTTAGTAGAAGAAAGTCTAAAATTGTGGAAGAAAAAACTTTTGCATGCCGTTGCCTTTATTGCTGTAAAATCTTCGAGTCTCCAGAATTTTTGTAGACTGGGCGCATATTTAATTTTACAATATACTCAACGCAATGGTTAAAAGCGCCATTGTAAAGTAAACGTACGAAATTGCAGACAGCAAAGGTACACAAATGCACACACACTAATACAGTCATGTACATATGTGTACAAACACCTACACAGCAGGCATATGCATGGCCGCAAACTTACTAAAATGAATGGGTGTATCCATAGTCAGGGCTAAACTTTTTAATGGACCGAAAATGGTCGCCAGCTACATTGCTTACCCTTTGCAAGCAACACCAACGCCCTCACCAGCCATGCCATACCACACTTACTAGCAACTTGTGCACTACCAGCGCCGCTTAAACATTTTTATGAGCGTTATCTGTGTAGCATAATTGCATATGTTTTTTTCTGTGCCTTTTGTTGTCATTTTTGTTGTTGTGTGACTGCCATTCACTTTCCATTGGTTTTGCCTTGCCGCGCCATGCCTTTGCTGAGTCGGCCGGCTTTGTAGGTTTTCTTCCGCTGCTGCAGTCGCTGCTGGATGAACGTGCAAATGCAAATGTGGATGTGAGTGTAAATGTGTGTAAGTGTGCAAGTGTATGTGTGTGTGCTTTTCGTTCGGTTGGGTTTTTAATTAAATTATGAATTATGCACACTTAGTTAAGCAGATTTTTGTGAACAAAACAACATTTTTTTTATGTATTCCCTGCCTTGCCTTTCTACTGTCTGCGCAAATACTAGTGGCCATAAAGCTATAAAGCTCCGCAAGGGCGGTGGAGAAATTGACGGCCAAAAATACACGCACACAAACATATACTCTATATATTATATCTAAAACTTTAAGTTTGGAACTTTGTTTGTTAAAGTTCAGCAGCGACGCGAAATTGCTTTTGCAAAAGTTGATGCTCGAGTGGGAAGCGAATTAGCTGAGCACATGTTTGTCGTTTTTTGGTTTTGTGGCTGGCACTTAGTTTTGTGTGAAAAAGTGCGACTTTGATAAAATTAAATATTTTTAGCATCTTTTATATAGAAAAAATGTATAGAAATTATATTAAAAATCTTACTTTTTTAACAAACTTTTCGCGCTTAGTGAAAGCTCTGCTAAAACCTTTGTTGCTATAAAATAAGGTGTTAACAGTAAACATTTAAGCATAGAACATATCTCTAAAATATCTGAAACTAGGGTTGCCAACATGCATACTAACTATACTTATTAAAGGGTTGCCGTAGTGGTAAATTAGGTGAGGTACAACAAAAAATTACGCAAAAATTACAAATACACGAATTTGAAGCACTAAATATATATATATGTCGGCCTGCAATTTTTAGCATATTGTAAAAATATTCAAAAGGGTTGTCGCCTATCTTCAATAAATTATATTTTTAAAATTACTAATGTTAAAATTTTTTGTGTCAAAAAAAAACTTTACTTTTGTAAGTAAAATAATATTTGCTTAGGGAAAGTGTTTCTTTGAATAAAGGATTGCCATCTTTTTCTTTGAAAAATTTCCTTACTTACATACAAAGCTTACTTGTTATATCTGAAAAAAAAATATATATATAAAGTAGGCAAAGCGCAGAGAAAAATATTTTAATTTCAAGGAAAAAATTAACAAATACAAGGTTGCCATATATCACCCAGGAGTAACGAAGATATAAATTTTAGCTAGTTTATGTATATATATCAAAAAATTTAACAAATATAGGGTTGCCAAATGTATTTCCACACCAAAATTGTTCGAAATTGTTAGCAAAAATACTATTATTAGAAGTCAGTGAAAAATATATGAAATTCAATTAGATACTAAAAACACATCACAATCTATAAAATATAAAAACTAACATGAACAAAGTTGCCATAATTATTTGGTAAAAGTAAAAAAGCTTTCCTTTGCGAAAAAGATATAACCTAAAAATATATATTTAAAATACATCACAATTTCTAACAGTCACAGCGTGTTATCATACAGAACTAAAATAATTATAATTTATTAAAAAAATAAGTTTTATATAGAATATGTAGAATATGCGTATATTGCAAAATTTTCCCCGAACAGGGTTGCCAAACGACACAGAATATTAATTGAAAAAAAAAAAATTACATGAACAGGGTTGCCATGTATACATATTCTCGAACTAAATTTGACAATTACTAAAAAAAGGTTTACTATTGAAAAATATGGAAGTTTTAAATATACATTGGTGGCTTTATAAACGATATGCTAGAAAAAAAAAAAACAAATCACTGCATACTTTTTTTAAGACGCGCACTGTAATTCATAATTCCCGTTATTCGTAGTGTGGACTTTGAACGTTATTGTTAAATAAACACGTGACTATTTGCTGATTGGTTATTGAATAAAATTAAATTTCCCGGTTTGTGTTTTTTGGCCCGCCACGTAATTAGAAATGCGCAGTTTCTTCTTTTGATTCTTGGATTTTTTTCTATTCATTTGTATAAAAAAAAAAAAAGTAATTTGTGAACCCCTATCATGAAGAGCAGACCTCGAAAAAACACTCCTCGAAAAACCACTCCGCTTTTATCAAAAAAAAAAAATATTAAGAATCGGTTGCGATTTGCCAAGGAAATGGTGAAGAAAAATCCACAATACTGGAATAGAGCTTTCTGGAGTGATGAATCTAAGTTGAATTTAATCCAGTCCGACGGAATGTCATATGTAAGACGACCTCCCAACATGACGTCGAACCCCTGGTACACTGTGAAAACAGTAAAACATGGAGGCGGATCTGTTATGGTTTGGGGAGCTTTTTCCTCTCATGGTGTTGGCCCAATTATGCTTGTTCAAGGGATAATAACCATATTCCTTTGGGAATATACACATTCCAGCACGATAATAACCCTAAACACACTTCAAGGTTAGTGAAGAGCTGGCCTTCGGATAAATATATTGATGTTTTGGATAGGTCTCCGCAAAGTTCTGATCTCAACCCGATTGAAAATTATGGGCAATTTTGAAACGAGATCTTAAGGACAAAAATCCCGAAATAATGACGAGTTGCTTCAAATGGTTCAACAAAGTTGGAACAGCATATCAGCGAAAACACGCCAACAATTAATTCAAAATTTACCGCGAAGGCAAGACAATGTTGTTAAAAATAAGGGATATCCATAAAATTTAACCAGAAAAGAGTTGCCAAATGTATTTTCATACAAAAGTTGCTAAAATTTGCTAAAAACGAGTTATTTTTTTTTAAGTCTGTGGGAAAAATATAGTAAAAATATATCGCATAAACAATTTAACAAAAAGAGGGTTACCAATTGTCAATCAAAACTAAAGTTGTTCAAATTTGGTGGACAAAAATGCTTTTATTAAAAGTCGGCAAAGAAAATACATAGTTAAAAGAGATAATGAAATATATTACAAAATTTAATAATTACAGGGTTGCCAAATGTATGCCAGAACTTGAGGTGTTAAAATCTATTACAGAGAAAATAATTTTCATAAAAGTTAGTGAAAAAGTAGTAATTTAAAAATATATCCCATAGTTTGACATGATCAGGTTTGCTAAGCAAAATCAAAATCAGAAATAATTAAATATTTTCAAAAGAATTTATATATATTTTATTTATAAAGAGAAAAATTCACTAACTAAAAAAACTTATATTTAATTTATAAAAAAATTGTTAACTTTACTAAATTTCCTTAAACAAAATCCGCTTTTTATTATTATTTATAACTGTAAATTTGCAGCACAGTCACTTCCTTTCGATTAAGCAATCAACTCACTGTAATAGATAGCAATAGCAGCATTTCTACTTTCGTCGCTCGCCATGCAAATAACTGTCATATATAATATTGCCAACATTTTTCTATTTTCCTTTCTCATACTTCATTGCTTTGCGGCACTTCTTCGTAATATTATTCATACGCTTATGGTTATATTTATTTGTAAAACCTACAAATGACATTACTAACCTAAATATTATACAAGCTCATTGCTATATGTTAATGCAAAAGCAACAATAATAACAACAACAACAATCGTAAACGGTAACAAAAGCATATTAGATTATTACCCGTCCACTTGAAGCCAGCATACCCAACTATTTACATAAGTATATGAGTATATACGCGCATAAGTATCATACTTAAATATACCAACACATACACATACTCGTATATAAATAAATAGTTTATGAGTAGCGACTAGTAGCAAAGAACTTAAACCATCACGCTGCCGTTGCCGTTCATATAACCCAGACCAAGCAAGCAGTTAAACACTAGCACACACACACGGAGCGATGTATGGCATGAATATATGAATGTATGTGTGTGTGTTTCTATGCGTGTATGGCATTCTTCGTCTAGTCTTATTTGCACTATGGCTTTTACTTGGCGACCCACACTTTGTCAATTTATTTATTTAGTTGTTTGCCCCGCCGCTCTTCTATGCCTCGCTACCTCACCGCTTGCCAACGCTGAGTGTCGTGAATATTTCATCGATGGAAAAATGAGGACAAAATGAAATTGTCTGCTATGAAAGCTTATTGGACGGAAGCGTATCGAATTTCCACTACAACAACGCTGCGCAGCGCTTTGCTGGTGTTGAAGTGCATAGACGCGCACACACAAACAACGCTTTTGCTCGTAAAAATGGTTGATGCCCGCCCTGCTATTTGTGCGCATTTATGTAACATCAAAACGAGCGCTGTGAATGTATGCGTAGTATTATGCGAGTGTTCGTTTGTATGTGGTTGCTAAGCATGAAATAGTGTGTTAAGAAATAGTGTCGTCAGAGCAAATGAAATGGGCACTAAATTCGCATTTTTAAGCATATTCTCCGAGCATTGGCGCAGCATAACGGTCTGTACATGTAGCGACAAAATATAAGTGTGTCTGTGTGTGTGTGCGTGAAAACTCCTTATTTGCATTCCTTTTCATGTTTAGTGCATATGAAATTGAATGTGATGGTCATTCAATAAGAGATTATTTGAAATTTATGCTCAGGGTCACAAATAATACTCTCTGCACAAGCTGCGGTCGTATTTATTGGCTTATTTTTGCCAGTAAAATGTTTATGCACAAGTTATGCAAGCAAGTTGTTAATTTAAAGGCATTTGTAGGGTTTACCGCACGTGTTGCCATATTTCGTAAAAAAAAATATTTTGACGTATTTTTAATTTTCTACAAATTTGTTTTTTTTTTTTTGGGAATGTTAATATTTTTTAAAACTAAAAAAAAACAAGTGTTGCCATATTCCGAAAAAAAAGTAATAATATATTTTAAGTTGCCGTTTTTTATTGTATTTAAAATTAAAATTTGCATATGATTAGTTATTAAAACAAGCGTTGCCATATTTAGTAAAAAATTATATTTAAAAACACCATAATTTTTTTAAATTTAGAGAAGTGTAATATTTTTAAAATGTTCAATTATTATAACCCTAGTTGCCATATTTAGTAAATATATTTTTTTTAGTTACCATATTTTAAAATTATGTAAAAGTTTGATTATTTGATTTTTAGAATATTAATTTTAACAACGGTGCCATATTTATTAAAATTTTATTTTAAGTAACCATAATTTTATTTTTATTTTTAAAAATCTTGATATTTTCGAAATTTTTATATTTTCAAATATTACAATCCGAGTTACCATATTTAGTAAAAAAGTATTTTTTTAGTTACCAAACTTTTTAATTATGTAAGAAATTGTTTATTTTTAAAATCTTACTATATTTAATAATTTCAACAAGTGTTGCCATATTTATTAAAAAATATTATTGTTTTAACTGAACATAATTTTTTCAACATTGTAAGAATATTTTTAAAATTTTTATATTTCCAAATATTGAATCGAATTGCCATATTTTGTAAAAAAAAGTATTTTTGAAGTTACTTTATTTCTTAATTTTGTAAGAATTTGATAATATTTCAAATATAAAT
>NW_017537256.1:231459-364622 GCF_001853355.1 Bactrocera latifrons | reverse complement strand
ACATTGTAAGAATCCAAACATTTTCAATTTTTTTATTTTTTTTTTTCAAATATTACAATCATAGTTGCCATATTTAGTAAAAATAATATATATTTTTCTTTCCATAATTATTTTCTACATTGTAAGAATCACAATAGTTTTAAAATTTTAATAAAATATATTCAAATATTACGACACGAGTTGCCATATTTAGCAAAAAATATTTTTTAAATAATCATATTTTTAATATGCTTCAAACTTTGATTTTTTTTATAAATACAACCCGAACTACATTATTAAGCAAAAAAAATATTTTTAAGTTGCCATATTTTTTGGTTTGTAAAAATTTAAATATTTTGAACATTTTACCAGTTTTAGAACTTCAACTTGGGTTCTCGTATTTGAAAAAAAATATATATATATTTTAAATACTATAATTATATATTTGTTTAAACTTTTAATATCTTTTGATATCGCATCTATCTTTTACTACACCATTGATATAGATAATTGAAATGTTTTCATACTGATCGCAACAACAGCGGCTCTTTTGACAAGAAAAAGTGCTCGCACTGGCAAAAAAAAAAAAAAAAGGTGATCCATTTCCATGTGCCTTACATTTTTAAAGAAAAAAAAAGAAAACACAGAAATATGAATTTCGTGGGTCTGATGGTGAAACTGCTTCTCCAAGCCGAGAGTGCCAGGTGCTTTATATCTCAAATTTCACCTACGTATCTCCGCATTGACTCTAGTTACCCGCCATATGGACAGACAAGTGAATAGACAGAGAGACAACACAAAGTCTCCAGATCTCGCAATTTGCTTCAAATGATTCACTGCTACCGTTGCTAGACGTAAAAGCACAATTACACTCTTTGTGCAACATGCAGCAAGTGCAAAATAATTAATATGAAAATGTTAAATTTCATAATTAAAATGCATCACGAAGCGCTTGGTTGCGTTTAATTTTATGGCCTGTTGCACCGCCGTCTTTTTTATTGCGGATTTCGCGCGATTTTAATTATTCTCTTTGCATTTAACTGACTTTGCTGGATTTCAACTGTAATGTAAGTACGAATGCGTCTTAAACGCACACACACACATATATACGTACTTACAATTTTATATTTGCTTGCCACATTTTCGCCGCTCGCCGCTCGCTTCCCGTTTTTAAGCGAAATTGTATACAGTTTGTGCAAATACCGTTAAGTTTACAGTTGCAGCGCCAAGGCCGCGTTTCTGCCGAAAAAATGAAAGCACTCTTTGACCGTGTATTTTGCCGAGCACGAGTTTCATAATTACTTCTTTGACACTCCACCGCTTTTTTGTGTGGTGTGCGCTTTTTCGTCACTTCATCGTTTGTCAGCTTAACTTTTTATATATTTTTGCCGCAATACGAAGTGCTATAACAGCAATTGGAAGATGAAACTGAAACTGAAAGCAAGTTAAAACTGGCACTGCTTTATAGATTTTTAACCTACAAACAGGCGCGCTGACCGCTTTGTGGCATTCAAAGCATATTTACTTGACAAATTGAGGTTTGTTTGAATTTGTGATGGGAAATATTTACTTTTTGAAAAAATATATAGCATTGAAATACACTAACGGTAAATTTTTTTTTTTTAATTTTTTATTGACATTTCTACTAATTTGCTCATTAGGAAAGCTGATCCATTTAAAGTTTACTGCAAATATATAAATTGGAGCTTAGCTTGTTAACAGATAAGTTTTTCTTTTGTAATATTTACTAAGACAATTTTCATTAAACAAAAAATATGTATGTGCACAAAAAAGTCATATATTTTGCTTTACCTAACCAACTTAATTATTCATAATACTAAAGTTGTAAACTTGGCAAATTACATTACTTAATCAACAATATTATGACGCTAAATGGCAGCTGTCTCAGCGCAAATGGCAAATAAGAAACACAAGAAATACTGTTTTCGCCTAAATTGCTGCTAAAAATGCGCACCCATGCTAACAAGGCAGAAACACGCAAACTTCTATGTGTATTTATGTATTGTACTATTTGCATTTTGTACGCCATTAAATAGCTACTTAGACACCTGAGAGAAAGTCTATGACTCTAAGAGCTATTACCTTAACAAGAAGCTCCTCCGCCTTACAGTTTTCAATTTTTCCTTAATACCCAAAGTTTCTTAAGCAAAGCTGTTCAGAATGATCCGTAGAACGCAATTTTTTCAGATTTTTTTGGATCTTCTGTAAATCGACCCACACTGCTATTCAAGTATATGTGTATATGTATGGATAAGTAAGTAATAACGATATCATCCGTAGAGTTGAAAAAGTGTGTGACAGTGTTAGCTTTGGTGTCTTAACAATATTTGTTACACATCTTTCTTATGTAGACACTCACAGCCACGCCTCATTTGAATAGAATTTCATATTGAATTACACCGATATTAATATTTTTACTTAATGTAACCAAAGTATTTAGAAATGTAGAAATATCACTAAATTTAAAAGTCCAAAAATACCTCTAACATGCACCAACTCTCATCTACGAATATGCGAGAATTTCTTACTGGCGTAGACTCTTCTCACGGGGTTATAGCGGTTGTAACAACAGCGCGCCAGTATTTTCATCTCTTCTCTTTCATCAGGTCCTTTTCACCAGGTCCCTCCAATGGAGTGGAAGTCTTCCTCTACTTTAGAGGTGGAGTGTTTTCATCCAGCCGGACGACATGGCCTAGCATAGCCAGCGCAACGGCTGTATCTTGATTTGAACAACTATTCCATTGTCGCCGTATATCTTGTACAGCTCATCGACGTAGGCGTATTAGCTTTTCGGGAATACTAAGTACAGACCTAGTGGCATGGAGGTAGAATACTGTCGAAGTCGGCTTTAAAACCAACGATGAGGTGGTGAGTGGCGATCTTCCTTTCACGTGTCTTTTCCAAGATTTGGCCATGGTAAAATTCTACTCGATAGTGAATTCTCCAGGTTTGAAGCCACACTGGTGAGGCCTTATCAGAAGGCGGGATTCAGTCTTTCACACACTATGCTCGATAAGAGCTCTTATGTGATATTTAAAAGGCTTATCGTCGAGCATGGCCCCCTGCCGCTTTATTGTTCTTCAAGCTATTCAAACCTCATCATTCTTGTAGTCGGGCAATGGGTTCGCCATCTCCAGATGTTACACTATCACCGCCGTTCATCAGGCTGGATCATAGTCCTGCTATGGTCATCATCAAAAGTGGTGTCTTGCATCCGAGGCCATTGTTTCGCTTTCACCGGAAACGGTTTCTAAGTGGCGGGTCCCAAATCCAGCATCACTGGGCGAGTAATATAAAGTCTAATTCACAATTATATAGAGAGGCGTTATGTAGCGTTTGTGAGCTCGCACCCACATGTCTGCTAAATAGATAGACTGAATATGTGGGAGTGGCTTCGTTGAAGCTTTTTTAATTTTAGTCGTATCGCCAGGCCAAACAAGGTAAGCTAACGCATCATACCGCATCATAGAGGGGAATCTCAAGATGCGCGACGAAGCCGCAAGATTTTTTAGTATCAAGTTATAAAGAAAGTCGTTTAAGTACTTAAAACGAAATTGTTCCATAACACCATTTCATTATTATTCTTTTTAACAATGCTTCAGTTAAATACTTCAAGCACTCTGACTACTCTCTAAATTAGCCTTATGTGTGCACACGTCCTTTTGTTCTGAAAATTCTGATTATTTGTCGGAGCCGCTATTTGGCCACTACAGCATATAGCTGCCATAAAAACTGAACGACCGGAACCAAGTGCTTGTACGGAAAGCTTTTTTATTCAGTTTTTTGTTTTTTTTTGGTTTTTTTTTATATTTTTTTCTGTGTTTTTAGCTTTTCGTAAACTCCTAACAATATTTTGAACTACTCTATTTAAAATTACTCGATTATTTAGTGTTCGAATCATCATCACCTATTTGTTACAATCTTTTTTTATAGCATTCTATTTATATCCCTAATTTGCTAACTACTCTAAAAATATTTTCACCAAAATTCTATATTTATACGAAAATTATGCTTACGTATACTCCCTCACTCACTGTTCGTCACATCACTCCTCCATATATGCATCGCTCGTGCTTTTGTCGTTTAAATTACTCCGCTAACGAGCTAAGCTACCGCCCAAGCGCCAGTTAATTAATCAAACGCTACTAATCGATTTTACCGCTACCCACTTTCGATTTTTCTTTTACGCTCAGCGCGCGCTGCAACAACAACAAGCGTAAGTACTTTTTGCCTTGCCAAAGCGAATGCTTTCTTATTAATGGCGTGTGTGTGAGGGTGAGGGCAAATACTACTGCATTTAAGCGACTAAGAAAAAGTGTTAAAGATTAACAAAGAAAAAGGCTAAAAAAAACCACGTTGAAAACTGAGTAAGTAGGGTGAAAGTGCAGTGTAGAGAGTGGAAAGCGTAAAAAGCGGCGAATGAGGTTAGGTTAAGGATGGTGAAAAAAATTGCCACAAATTAGCATGAAAAATCAATGGACTTTATTAAATTAAGGCAAACTGTGATGGTAAGCAGTTTTAGGTGCACAAACAAATAGCCGGCGGCGCTTGAGAGTATTCAAACATAATCATGGAGAGTATGTGTGTGTATGTGTATGATAGTATGTGTGTTTTGGTTTGTTTTTACATAACTGCAAATGTGTGTGCTAAGCAGTTGGCGCTTTACATGCTTCCTATATTGACTATGTGGCATTTTGTAGAATGTTTTGTTGTAAAGCGTCATATTTATATATAGATATATACATTATTTGCATGGCGGTATGCATGTATGTGGGTATATAAGTGTGTGTTTTCTCTATTTTTGTATGTATGTCTAGCTAAGCTTGCACATTTATGCTCCAAGAACTCGCACAAATATGCTGCTGACTGTGAATTATAGCACAAAATCACGCTTAACCACAGGCACAATGAAGCATAACAAAATGCAACAACAACACTGCTAAACAACCAGCGAAATCAGGGCAAACAACTGAAATAATGGTCGTGTGTAATGGAAATGTGGAGTAGAATGCAAGCGGCTGTGCGGGACAAGCGACGCGGGGTGTGAAGAGTTCTGAAGAGAATTTCATTACAAGGAAACATGGAAACATTGATTACACAAACTGTTAACTACATGCTTACATTAAACAACTACCAACTAGAAGAAGAAGCAGAAGCAATACAAGAAGAAGACGAAGAAGAAATAGTATTAGAAGAAGATAAAGTAGAGGTGAGGAAAGCAGAGGAAATGGCAGAAGAAGTCGCAGCAGTAAGCTAAAGCTAACAGCTAACTGTGTATAGCACTCGCTTGACTCTAGCAAGAGGTAATAATCACCAGCGATAAAATACTAACATACATATCTACAACAACAACACATGTACCAATATTTGTACACACGTTTGAGCTATTTCTTAGTATATGGAAAGGAGATAATCGACAAAGTGTAGCAGCCAAGCAGCCGAATCGAAGTTATTATGTGCAAAACAAATAAAGCGTAGCATACACATAGGCGCAAGCGCACGTAGGCGTAAACAAGTGAATGGCAAGTCGGCAGCAAATGAAATTACAATTGCCATTGGCGCTGGAAAAGTCAACAAGACAAAACACAGACACACCGTTATATGAAAATATACATGCGCACACACACATTCACGCGTACAAGGTAAAAGCAAATATACTAATAACGATGCAAAGTTAGTTTTGTGCAAACAATATTAAAAGCAAAATTATATTTGCGTAAAATGTATGTGTGTATATGTATGTATAAAAGTGTATGAGGGTGAAGGTATATCTGCATAAATATATGTATGTATGTCAAAAAGTTGATGTATATTAGGGTGTGTATTATTTTTGTTTTATTTGTAGGTTTTTAAAGTTTGCGCTTTTGTCTTTGGAAGATTATTCCATGTGCATAAAACCTTTATTTTCATTTTAAAGCACGCTGAAGTCTTATTTCTTATGCTAGGTATGTAAAAAGCAAGCTAATTTTTGATAATTAGCATGAAACCAGTAAGTCTAAAAGTATGAAAAGAGATATTCTAGTACAAAAATTAACAATCTTTAAAAAACGTTATAATAATTTTTTTCATGCATTTTAAGTTATGTATCAAATATACTGCGCATTCATATAAGTGCTTTATAAATTCTGTGCTGCTCATACGCCACTGGGTACTCTATGCATGCCGAGTACACTAACTTTTACCGGATTTAACTTTGAAAAGAATGTGTTTATAGAGAAATCAAGGCAAAACATTAATTTCAGTATCACCGAAACTATCATACCCTTAACACATATAAAATATTCCTTCAATGAGCTGAATAACGATTGGTATGTTTGTATGACAGCTATAAGCTATAGTAATCTGATCCGAAAATTTTTTTCGAATATTGCATTGTTACCTCAGACAATGATCAGTTTTAGATTTCGTGGAGACATCTCGTGAAATGAAGAAGTTGTCCATATAAGCACTTGCTTGCGATCGTTCCTTTTGTATGGCAGCCACATGCTATAGTAATCCGATCTATACTTTTTCTTTCCAGATTACGGTATTGCCCTAGAAAATAACTCGTACCAAATTGCGTGAAGATATCTCGTCAAACGAAAAAGTTTTCCATACAAGCACTTAATTTTAGTCAATCAATTTGTATGGCAGCTATATGCTATAGTGAAGTGATCTAAACTTACTTCTTACGACATTGTGGCGATGCTTTGGGCAATAGCACATGCCAAATTTCGTGAGAATATCTTGTGTAATTAAAAAGTTTTCCATACAAGAACTTGATTCCGATCGTTCCTTTTGTATGGCAGCTATGTGATATAGTGAAGTGATCTAAACAATTTCTTACGAAATTGTGGCGATGCCGTGGGCAATAACACATGTCAAATTTCGTAAGAATATCTTGTGAAATTAAAAAGCTTTCCATACAAGAACTTGATTCCGATCGTTCACTTTGTATGCCAGATATATGTTATAGTGGTCCGATATCAGCGATTCCGACAAATGAGCAGTTTCTTTTAGGTAAAAGTTCGTGTGCAAAATTTCAATTTTAAATGGCCAAAACTCTGTGACTAGGTTCGCATATATACAGGTGGACTCGACTCAGCTCGTCATGCTTATCATTTATTTATATACCACAAATGACAAAATTAATGCATCCTGCTGAGGACAGAGTAAAGAGCTTGCAAAAAATATCAACTTGGGAAATAACGTACACCCTAATATATATTTAGTATATATATATTTTTCTGTGTATACTCATGGCATTTGTGCAAAGACAGCAACTAACTAGCCTCTAAAACTGTACAACGACAAACGCAAATCGAGTAGCTGAGTTTCTAATGCAAATTCTGCACACTCACACACACTCACACACATGCAAGCACATGCACTTTGCTTTCGGTGCGAAAAGTGAAAATTGAGCAGATTTACTGATGCTTCTAGACGCTGCTTAGCACACAAGCATACATACAGATTTCAACACACATATGGTGTTACAAATACACAATAATATAAAACACTTGTGTGTGTGTGAGGGTGCGTGCATTGCCTTTGAAGTTAGTATTTGCAGTTGGAGAAACCATTAAATCAGCGCAGATATTAAAACTTTTAAGCCCGCCTAGTGTTTTTTGCTGTTTCGTTGCAAGTGCGGAGATTTGCAGCTGTGGCTCCATACAATAAGAGTTGGTTTAGCAAAGTTTCTAGTTGATTTTATGCACACACATATACGGAGAGAATATCTGGAATCCTTTTAGTACAAATGCAACAGCTGCAAGTGGAAATTTATTTGTTTTCTTATCGAAAATTGAATTAGCCGTGTAGCCTGCAGTGCAACATGCTTAATATTGTTATATACTGCTTACGAGCTAAATCGTTGGGTGTAAATAAATTAAATATGCGCCTAAAAGTATGTTGTGATTACGAAGTCTAAAATGAAGCTAAATCTCTGAAACCCGAAATTATGCTTATTGTTACCAAATATCCAGCGAAGCGTACAAATATCTCATGTTAAGTGAATTTTGGCTTCTCTCTTTTAAAATCATTATTATTTTCGAATTTGGCTTCTCTCCTTTAAAATCATTTCTGGTTTTTAATGAACTATTCATGTAATGCTCTTATTTTCGTATTTGTTAAAGCTTCTTCCATTTTCTCCATTTAAAAATTTTTTTTTTGCGTAATAAATTGTGTAAAATTTTCTTAACATTACTAAAGTGATGCATGTAGTTTTTCAGATGATAAATTTTAAGAGAACTTATATTTACATTTTCAATAAGCTTTATTCCTTATTACAAAAACATTTTGTCTTCTTAAACAAATTATAGTTTTCCTCTAACTGTTGATATTAGCTCATCATCCGCCTAAATGTAGGCCAAATTTTAATATTATTGCCTACATTTAGCAGTGTATTATATTTTACTTGAATCTGTTTGAATTTGTGCTTTAACCATGAAGTATTGCTTAATCGGGTGATTTCCTGGAAGTGATATGAGTTGGGTGTATAATATATTAAAAGATTAATACATTGGCTGCCAGTATAACGTCGGTGATAACGACAAAAAACTACTCTCAGGTGCCAAGCAAAAATACACATGTAGCGCTATGGCCTAGGCGTATATCACCGGTGAGACTCTATAAAGTCAGTTTTTGAAGTATCGATCTAAAATTCTGCACATATTCCTTTTTCATTAAAGAGCTGATTATTGCTCGGAACGACTGATATCACACTACTATAACATATAGCTGCCAAACAAACTGAACGATCAGAGTAAAGCGCTTGTATGGAAAACTTTTTCATTTGTCGAGATATGCATCAGCAAATTTTTCACTTGCTCTTTATTAAGGCAATATTACAATCTTGGAAAAAAATTTTCAGAACAGATCAATATAACATAAAGCTACCATACAAAGCTGAATGATCGAAATAAAGTGCTTGTATAGAAAACTTTTACATTCCAAGATATATTTTCATTAAGTTTCGTCGTGCTTATTGTTCAAGCCAGCAGTGCAAATTCAGAAAAAATTGTGCAGATCGGACAACTATAGCTTTTAACTGTCATACAAACTGACCGAAAAAATTCGTAGAAAACAGCTTTCGTTTTTGTGTAGGGTATTATAGTTGCGGTGCTACCATAGTTTACCGTTTCTCCTATTCATACTCTTTTCATGTTATCATCTCTCACCTTTTTCCCAGAAATCCGCTCGATATAAACATTTAAAGCCTACACTTCACTCACGCTGCTTAAAAGTAGTTGTGTTTGAGTCGCATAATTCTTTTAATTTTTGCTTCAGTAAAAATAACATTTTGATTTTGCATTTACACACTGACTATTTGCGCATTGCCACGCTTCAAAAGGCAAAGCAAATAAATCACGAACACTTTGCTAAAAGTTTTTCAAACACCTCCCACTGCTTGTTCTTATACTTTTTCGGCTACTTCTTCTTCTCACTCTTCTACTTCTTCCTTTACTTCTTCTCCTTGCTATCGTACTTACTCTCTGTGTACTTTCACGATTTAATTGCTCGGCACTTGCTTTACTTTTGACGACTTTTGCCTTGCTGACAGCCACTACATGCTGCCAGACACGTATACATTCACACGCACCAACACAACTTCGCTGTCGCTGCATGCAACACTCTTGGCCACTTTCCCACTCAAACTCGCTGAAGAACGGCAATTTGCCACTGAAATAACAGCTGAAAGATAGTGCAAACATATGTTTTTCCTGCATGTAAGTATGTGTGTGTGTGTGCATGTGAGTGCGCTTGGTTGCAGCAAAAGCGCCTGTGGGTCTTTGGAAAATATTTTTCTTCGCTGCAAATGAAATGAGAACGCTTAAGGTTCTGGAAAGAGTTTGCAGCGCATAGCATTGCATAACTTAGCATAAGCTGACTCGTTAGCTATTGATATTTATGAGCAGAGCGTTGCAGGACTGTCTGTCTGTGTGAGTGAGTGAGTGAGTGACTTTCCAGGCACAAACGCTTTTTCTATGCAGCAAGTGGATAGTGAGCTTGTGTGTGTGTGTGTGGCGATATGAAATTAAACCACCAAGTGGAATCTGCCGAATTAATATGCAAATTTGTCAGCGTGCATCCATGCGGAGCGCCGTTAACTTCCGATTCGTCGGCTGTCAGACGCTACCGCTGGCCGCCTTGCCTGCGCTCAGCCTGCGAGTGTGTTCGCACACACCCTATTGCCGCTACATGCCACATTAATCAAATCCTGTCACGCATATGTGTGGGTATTGTAGTCGGTGTGGCACGACGCAGTGGCACTTGCCTCACGTTGCACCGCACTGTGGCCGCCAATGAAATGAAGCGTATCCATCATCGTCACGGCAGTCTGTCTGTGTCTGTCATATGCGTGCCTTGCAATGTTGCGAGTTGGCATCTTTGAAATGCATATCTTCAGCGCACGGACAGACAGATAGAGGGTGCACTCTATGCGATAACCATATTTGCCGCAATCACAGACGAAGGAAAGTAGTCGGCTGCCGCAGGCTTTGTTGATGCCATCAACCGTTTGAATTGCTGCTGTTGTTTTTTTTTTTTTTTTTTTTTTTTTTTTTTTTTTTTTTTTTTTTTTTTTTTTTTTTTTTTTTTTTTTTTTTTTTTTTTTTTTTTTGGTGCATTTTGCATTCGAGTGTATTTCAATTTAGCATCGGCGATGGTGCTTGAATATGAGGGCGGCAATTTGACTACAAAGGTTAACTCTAGTAACTCTGAGTGGGTTCCAGACCCTGTAGACCTGCAATCCGTTAATAATATTGTTTAAGCTGCAGGTAGCGGTGCATTTTGCAATGATATATTCGTGTGAGACTCGACTTTCGTGGGAAGGGTTCATTGAGTATCTGGAAAAATGATGACGAGCTAGGAGTCCTTGACCGCGTATAAAACCGCATAAAACTAAGTGCATTCCGTTTGCGTAGAACCGACTGCCATGAGAAAGGTTAAACCCAACCTGTTACTATTATTCTCACTTTGGATAAATAAAAATCTTTCGACTAAAACCGATAGTACGGTCGTTGCAAATTTTCATTGTATCTATTAAAACTCTGCTGGATTCGTTACCTTCAAATATCGAATTAGGCCGATTTTCTTCATTCTTAGTAACAGGAACCATAACAAGGTCCTGCGCGGTGTATAGGATTCACGGATTAGACGGCTTTTTTTTTTTTTTTTTTTTTTTTTTTTTTTTTTTTTTTTTTTTTTTTTTTTTTTTTTTTTTTTTTTTTTTTTTGTTTTTTGTAGATAGAAAACTCAGTTGACTATCCGTTATGGGAGAGTCACTTAGGTTTGGTTAAACCACGAATAATTCCAATTGAATGCCCAAAACTCATGAGTATGGAACAAAAATTCCGTCGTATTTCAATGAAACGCCTAGAGCCTACCACTGATTTTTTGAGGCCGCTGATATCAATAGAGAGAAGTAAGGTCCTCTCGCCACGACCAAGCAAGACCGAATTGTAAAAGTCCCGTCCTGCTATATAGTGCAGAGACATGGACGATGACAATATCTGATGAATCGGCGTAACGATAAAAAGGTTCTGCGGTAGATTTATGGTGCAAGATTCTGGCTACAGTGGCAACAGTGAATACTGCATTCGATGAAACGATGACCATAGTTCAACGAATTAGAAAACAGCGGCTACACTGGCTAGGTCATGTCGTCCGAATTGATAAAAACACTTCAGCTCTGAGAGTATTCGACGCAGTACCCGCCGTAAACTTCAATTGTCGTCAAACAATGAAAAGAAATAACAACTGTAGCGTTGTTGTAACCTCGGCTTTAATTTGTACGCAAAAAAAAGAAGACTGATATCAATTCCAACCATTTCTCCAGGTTTATAAAAAGTATGACAATCGACATGTTTCAACCTAAATCTGGCGGCAGCTGGATCTTGGAGTTGAGAGTATCTAGAGCTTTTCATCTCAATTTCCTCATTGCAATATTGACATGTCGCGGCCTGTAAAAGCTTCGGGCTCACCACATGTGCCAATGGGACAGTGTCTAGTCATTGCGGCGTGAGATCACTTAGTCGACGTATTTTATGAGTGCAAACGGTCTTTGGAAATCTGCTCAGTTTGGATCAACCAAATTTAGATTTTTTCTCATTTATGGAATGCATCTTAGTCTTAAGATAGTTTTATACAATATACAAGAAATGACTCTTCAAACCTCAAATTAAACTTATTTCGAAAAATGCACCTTAACAGCAACGCAGTTGCGTTCTTCCACGCAGTTGTTGTAGCTTTTTGAGCATCTCCTTCATTTGCTATTGAATGCTCGCACTGATGCTCCAAGGATTTTGTGGGTTCAGCAGTCCTAGATGGAAAATGTATAGATTCCGAACTGTTTCGGCTTTGGTTGGGCACAACTAACAGCCTGACTCCTCTAAATGTTGAAGCAAGTTCCGAGGTAGTTCGTGGAAATGTTAAGCTCGCTATAAGTCAAATAGAGACAAAAATATAGTAGGCGGGCTCATTTGGCTGCTGGCGAGAATTAGACTCATAATCACATGCTTATGGATCCAAACTTCGTACTTCTTCAGCGCCCTAAAGTTTATTTTGACAATCCGCGAAACTGTTTCAATTTCAGTTAAATTCCCAAAAGTCCATGTCTACTCAATCATTCACATTTGCCGACAAGGACGACGCATCAAACACACACTCACACATGCACGGCGGTCGCTTGAAACGCAGGCTTTGATATGCCGTCGCACACTACAACGCGTGTAGCTACACTATTTACAGTCGCTGAGTGTTCGAGTCTGGGATTGTCAAATAAATTATTTTTGATTGCGCTGTCACTGCTACTACAACAAACAAACGCTGCCGGCGCGGCGCGGTGCTCCTATATGTGTGTGCGGTTTGGTGGCTTTTTGACGGCTACAAAAATCGCTTTGGCAATTTATTAAATTTGTTCGCACACGTTCGCCTTCATTTTGACATTTTCGCACTTTTTCACGCACACGTTTGATTTATGGAATCCCAAATTAATACTTTTTATTATTATCTTCGTTCATTCGCTCGTTTTTTTTGCGCTTAATGACCGCAAATGTTGCATTTAATTTGCATACATTTATGCAGCTTATAAATTTCGCACTGAGTATGTGTTAAAATTCCATCAGCCATAAACATTAAAACGGTTGTGTATTACGTACCTAATTGTGTTGCACAAGTTCACAACTGTCCACACGCGAGAAAAGGTTATATGCCAAGCTGTAAGTGGAAGAGAGAGAGCAAGGGAATACATATTACTTTTAATGGACACATTTAAATAATTTTAAAGCTCATCATTATTATAATGCGTTAATTTCACAGAAATTTATGCACTCAATGGCAAATTGAAATGCTTTTTTTTTCCTCTCTTGTTTTATTGAAATTTATTTTATTGAAAAATATGCAAAATATTCGTGCGTTGAAGAGCTCATTAGATTTTTGCATAAAAACTCTTTGTTTGATATTTAAACCACTTTCGAAATGTTCGACTTGCACATGTCGTTGAGAAGAAGAGATATTGTTTAGTGATTGATAGCTTTTTGGAACTATACACCAAATTTTTTCTCTCAAATTTTTTTAACTACTTATTCTAGCCTAAAATTTTTCGAAGGGTGCCACGAAGTTTGTAATACTCACAACGAAAATTCGGAGAGTCTATAAAATATATATAAATAATCAACGTGACGAGTCGATTTACTACAATGAGCAACAAATGGTAAGACTTTGTTTATAATCTTAAAATTGCTAAATTTTTCTTCAAAATCTATGGCGTCCGCCTGTTTTGTGACAAGTAAGTAGGTACTTTCCAACTGTAAGTTAACTTAGGATCCTACTTCGGGGCATACATATCTTTAAGATTCTATAAAGAGGGTAAAATATGAACAATAAAAATTTTAAGAGATTACATTGAATTGCGAAATCTGATATTTCAGAAATCACAAGCAGTTTCCAATGTAATGCAGGTTTATATGATGGGCTTCTAAGTCTGTTTTCAAAAGACGGGGCGTTGCATACGCAAAGGGGCCAAATTGGGAGAAGGATGCGTGATCTATACGCGGGCCGGAAAGAGAAACGGACCGGATGTCTATATGATCAGAAGGAGGAACAGATCACCGACCGGAACTGGAATTATGGTACCATACTTCCGGTCCGAAAACCCAACCGGAAACAGATGTATATTTTAGCGGAAAGGAAACATGATCCTGACCGGTAGAGAAATTGTGAGAATAAACTTCCATGCGAAAACCCGACCGGAAACGTATATACCTTTCGTCCCGGATGTTGTAAAACGGAAGTAAGATTGGTATCCGTTTCCGTTTTATAACTTCCGGTTAGACTTCCAGACCGGAAGTATAGTACCGTAATTACACTTCCGGTATGTGACATGTTCCTGCCTCCGGCCCGCGTGTATGCCCCGCATCCGTCTCCCAATTTGGCCCCTTTGCTTATGCTATGCCTAACGCAAATTTTTGGTGATTTCGCCGCCGCTGCAGAAAAATTGCATTCAATTTGCTGCTAAATCTCAGATTTCTACCAGGCGACCAGGAGCATGTAGCAAGCAGCCATCGAATACAAAAATGCTTATAACTTCTAAACTACTGGTCGTAGGGAAAAAATAAAAACGCAGACATTTGCAGAATCGCATGGAGCATATTTTTATTAAAGAAAAAATAAGTTTGTATTTACCCAGAAATTTATAAAATTAAAAATGTGTCCCAAATCGCCGATTTTTGAGGAGAAAATCGTCAAAATGATTCTTTATCCTAAGTGATGGTGTTGAAATGGTGTGTGGAAGCATTTCCGAATATCTCTTTATTTATTTCGAGTTCACCTGGACACAAGGCCAAACTATTACCAATAAAGATTATCTTTGAATTTCAATAATAAAACTCAGTGTATTTCCTATTGTTTTGTTAAAAAATCAGCTTTAGGCACATTTTCGGTTTAGATGATTTTTTGGAATTTTTTTCACAGGTTTTCCCATAGTTTGTTTTTCCTTGGTTAATGTAAAATTTATTGATCAAACTGAAAATGGCATTATTTGAGCAGAAGACTTGATTAGTAATTCAGAGAAAAGGTGGTTCTGATATTAGCTAATATTTATTGCATAATTAATAAATTTGACGGAATATATACTCCGTTATATGGGTATTGAGAACTGTGGCATGGTGTGGTGAAAAGCAATATTTGCCTGGTTTTGAACTGAGAAACCCTAGTTTTGAAACTCAAAACCATATATTTCGTTTCATTTTTGAGTTTTTAACTTAGCTGCTTGTAAGTTGCATAAGTTTCAACTCAAGTTCGGCGTTGCACGGACAGACAACTGGCTTGACGAATAGGTGAGCACGGTGAAATCAGCCCAGAATAAGCTGTTATATTGATCACTCTATGTATTTGGAATATTTAATAGTGTCACCAACAACCGTTAGATGAAATACGCCACTTTAGTTATTGCAACATGTTGCAAGTGTATTGAAACATCACCGTAAACAACAACAACAAACAGAATTCATTCGCAAAGCCCCAATTTAACCTAAAACGAAACGAATATTAAATGTCAGAAATGCTTCAAGGCCACACGCATATCAATATCGAAACGAAAGATGCAAGCTCTAAACATCACATAGTGACAGCACATACGTAGACAAGCTTGATTGCTCATTCACGTTTGTGGCAAGTAAGCTTTTGCGTTAAGCTATTGACAGCGAGCAAGCAGACAAATGCAATTGAGGCGCCCCAATGGGATGGTAACCGTGGCAACCAAAGCCGACTGCGGTCGGAGGATGTGCTAGGTGCGCACACCACACACACCAACAAAGACATACACACGCACACAAAAGTACATGCAGTCACACTACACGCCCAGCTAGTTACCACAAAACCGTCACTGCAAAGGCAACAAATGCAACAAAAGCCCATTTGAATGGTACACATGATCTCCGAAGAGGTGTGGTCGGCGATATAGAATTCGCAACGGTAGAGTGCCACATAGTGCTGGTGTTGCAGTCGGGGCAAGTAGCGCGGATAACCACGAGGAATGCAACCGATACGACCGATGTGACCAATATTGACAACAGAAGCGACGGTTGGCACTTGATTTTATGGCCGACACACACATACACACATACACATGCAACCGGTTAGCAATAACAATGCTTTGAATAAAACCATCAACAACAACAACAGCGCCTGAGCTACGGAGCTTTGTTTACCTCTTAATTAACTCGGCGCTAAGCGAATGGCTGTTGACATGCGGCACATGTGGCATATGCGGTATGTTGCAGCTGTCTAAAAGGCAGCAAAACACACTCACCAGACAACAACAATAACAAACACTCCGCGTTGAGTGCGTAAACTCAAACAAGCCGAAAAGCTTTAACGGACTAAAAGGATTTGTGAACAGTGGCTGGGTAAGCCAACAACAACAATCAGAACAGCGTTGACAACAAACGCTACAACAATCACATTTTGGCCGATAAGTGTCTAAACAATTGCTGTTTATGCCGCGCATTATTGTGCCTAATTGCAATTTGTTCTGTCATCAGTCACTTGAAGCGACTGACAAATAACGGTACACKACCACGCCACGCCACATGTGGCAGGCAGCAAAACACAAAAAATGGCAAGTGCCGCACATATGTGCTCATGTTGCAGATGATTGCTGGCAGATGTGTAATGGTGATCGGCTGTTTTTGTTGTAATTTCCGCCCAGAATTTTTTGTTGCTTTTGTGTGTGTGTGTGTGGGTGTGTTGATGTCGGGCGGTTAGCCACAGTGACAACTCGTCGCAGCAACGAAAATTGAATAAAGTGAATTTTGTGCGG
The DNA here is from genome assembly GCF_001853355.1 of Bactrocera latifrons. Lineage (NCBI taxonomy): Eukaryota > Metazoa > Arthropoda > Insecta > Diptera > Tephritidae > Bactrocera > Bactrocera latifrons. Next base: position 347,821 of record NW_017537256.1, on the reverse strand, counting down.
TTTTGACACTTCTGACTGTGCAAGGGGCGTGGGGTGAAGGGCAAAAACTGATACCAAATGTATTTCTGTAATTGAATATAAAGTGAAAATTGAACAAAGTTACTAGACGTGAGCGGTGGTTGCTATAGAAATAGAAATTTTTGGAGAAAATTTAGGTAATTTTTGGAGTGTCACAATTGAAGCAAAAGTGGAAGGTGCCACGCCCATAGCAAAATCAACCTAATAGGACATACGCGAAGCCTAATTTTATGTCTCTGCCGATATACTCATGTGTGAGAATTTGGAAGCATGTATTTATATTTCGAAATGCCGTTATTCAGAAAATACCGTTATATGATAAATACCCATTTCTACTTTGTATCTAATAAATATATAAAAATAACTTGATTTCACGAGATTTAACTGTAATATAACCGATAACTTTTTCTGATATACACTCCTGCTATCGAAAGACGTTACCACGCCCACATAAGAAACACTTCCACTTTGTGACTTTCCTTCTAATATGATTTATATGATCAGACGTGATGCCTTTTTAATTTGTTAATCACATTGTAACACTTTTCAATCTTATACATTTTTCACGTAAAAAATTCTAACCAGTTGGCAACTCTTCCAAATAAATCTTCGTAAAATTTTTTTATAAACCAATAGGCATTAATGGTTAGATAATTCATTTATTATCCAACAGACGATTTATACACAATTTAAAATAGGTGGCAACCCTTTTCATTTTTTAACTCCAAATACTCAAAAGCTACTTAACTTTGGTGCCACAATAACCACAGTATAAACTTGTTATAAAACAGTTTAGATTCATACTTAAATAACTAATATATATTTTATTTTTTTACCCAACGAATTATACCAAAATTTAAATTAGGTGGCAATCCCTTACAATTATTTTTCAACTCCTAATACTCAAAAGCGTCTTAAATTCGGTGCGCATATAGTAACCCTTATTGAAATTTTCCATTTTATGACTTTAAAAATTTATTATAGGTGGTGATAGGGTTGCCACCCCTCACAATTATTTTTTCAACTTCTAATACTCAAAAGCGTGCTACGCATAGTACCCATATTTTAATCCTTTTTTATGGCTAAAAAAATATTAAACACTTGAAAACTCTTCATAAATATATTTTGGTCACAAGCCACCTTGGATTGATATCTACATACATAACTAATTAATTTTTTTTTTTTACAAAGGAATTATACAAAAAAATTAAATAGGTGGCAACACTTTTCACATATTTTCTCAACTTCAATTATCCAAAAGCGTCTTAAGTTTGGTGTGCATATTGCAAAACGTCTTTATCAATTATAAGATGTACAATTCTTTTATAGTTTACAACTTTTCCCAAAAACACACATTTTCATAAACCAGCTTAGATTGTTAGCTATATAACTAATATATTTTTCTTAACAAAAGAATTCTAATAAAATTTAAAATGGCTGGCAACACTTTTCAAATATTTAAGCTTAAAAATGTTTAAACAACTGGCAACTCTTCCTAAAAATATTTTCACCATTATTTTTTCTTTTTGGTCCGCTTCAGTTTGGCAACTATATTGAAGTACTTCTTCCATGGAATTAATATACTAAGAATTTTGAATAGGTGGAAATCCTTTACAACAAAAAAAAATATATATATATAAAAATAGTTTCAACTGTGCAATTTTCAGGTACCAATATATTTTGTATGACAAAAAATGTTAGCGAGTTTGAACAGGTGGCAACCATTTGCAAAAACATACTTTCAACTGTAAAAGTTTTATATACCAATATATTTCGCTTGACAGAAAACACTTTTATCGAGTTTTATCAAGCCAACCTAAATAAGCTGCCTATCGCCACCGTTTTCACTTTCGATTTTGCAATTTTCGCTCTTTTATTTTTGAGACTCACCACTGCTTAGGAGTAAAATTAGACCACAAAGTTCTTTTTAGCAATAAATATTTTATGCAGTCAATTGAAAATAATTTCTCATTCGAAAACATACAAATAATTCAAAGAATGCGACTGAGCGGCTAAAAGTAGACTAGTCGATTTTTTTACAGCTGCGTCTATAACATATACACAAGTATACATATATACATACAAACGAAATTGAATAAAATCTTAAATTCTTGCGTGCCATGAATTAAGAAAGTAATCCACTTGCCGCTCCACTTCCGCTCAAGCGCCATATCCGTTGCGAAGCGTCCAGCTAAACGTGCAAACAACTGCAACTTAAATGTGCAAAATATTGCCAGCAAAAAAAAGTAAAAGTGAAAATAAACAAAATGATCGGCTAATGCGAACAAATGGCGGGTGAAACAATTGTGTGCCCAATAACAGCAAACAAATAATGAGCATTTCGCAGGCCATAAGCCAAGAGGCAAAAGTCGCAAGGGCGCGCCGGTGTAAGCGGTGAACGCGAACTACTTGAATTTAAGTGGGCGCTAGAGGGGAGAGCGCGCGCGGGTGAGGCCGACAAATGACGGCGGAAGCGTAAGCGACAGATAAGCGCGAAAGTACGCAGAGGATTTAGAACTTAAGCGGCAGCTCAACGAGAAAGCATCGACCCGCATGCTCATCAAGCGCGTAAGCGAGTGTGTGAAGAGCATGAAAACTGTGTGTGTGCGTGTGTTCATATAAAACGCAATATGTGTGTTTGTGTATATATGCTTGTATTGGTGTGTTTATCTAAAGCATACAACTTAAATCCTCAAGATAAATACCAACAACGCCGCTACAAACACACACATGCACACATGCGGGTAGGCGGGTAGGCGGGATGGTGGACACGCGGACAGACATAGCGCTTTAACTTGCAAGTGGCGTCTTAGAAAATAGCATGACAGCAGCACAACAACAACAACGGCAAAAACAATGGCGTTGGCAAACATTTGAGCGGCAGCAGCTGTTGCAAGCACTCAAGCGTGCATTGGCTTCTGAGCTAAAGCAACCAGCCACACATACACATTCGCACTGAAGCAAACATGTGTTTGCGCATACATACGCACTCAAGACAGTGCGTGTGTGTGCTGTGCGCCGAGGTCTCAGCGGCGGTTGATTCGTTAAGCTGCCTGACACATGAGCAGCTGATGGACTGGCCAATTGCAAGCAAACGCTTTTATTCCTCGCTATGTGCATGTGTGTGTGTGTGTGAATGGAAGCTTGAACAGCACCGCAAATTATACGCGCCACTTGTGCGCGACCCCGGCGAAGGTCAGACAAAAGGATGTGCAAAGGATTTGGAGTATGAGCGGAAACTATAAAGCGCGTCTAACTCGAATAAGCAGCTCAGCCAAGCAGCAGAAGTACAAGTACACACACGCACACACGCACAAATATTGAAGCCTCGTGTGCACCGTTAGTCGCTTTGGCAGCCGCCAAGCGTCACACAGCGCCTTTGTTGCCACTACTAATGATGTTGGCGCACCATATTTGCACGACGACGAAGTCGAAAAAATAACGGAAAAATAAAACAAAATAACGGAAGCAGTGAAGCTTGCGTTTCCGCAGTAAATTTTGTGCGCAATACGTTTTCCCACATAAAATACTTTGGCTTTGCTTTTTTTCCGGAAAATCTATCTCATTCTATTTATTTTGCACTCCCAAGTGACCTTAAATGGCACACTTGATTCATATCACTGATGACATGGCTTACTGATGTGTGCGCTTGTCTATGTGGCGGTAAGCGTTGATAACACTCATGCGTGTATGTGGGTGTGTGTGTGTATGTGTGTGTGAGAGCTTACTCATCGTTTGGACATTAGTTGTGCTTATGAGTTTTACTCGCAGCGATTTTTAAAAGCTTGCCAACACTTGAAGACGGCTAATAGTGACATAAATATCGTTTAGACCGCAAGTGAGCTGCCATTTTGGTGCAAGTGTGTGCGTGTGAACATAAGGGTCTGGTAAAAATAAATACATTATTTTTGCATTAAATTGAAGGTTTTACTGAGCATAGAGAGATTGATCTAATTTAGCTCGAATAAGCAATGTTTTGTTCGATAGTTTGTGGGTATTTTGGGTATTATAGTGATACCATCATCATTCAGCTGTTCTTAAGATTCTTCGCTGTCGTTTATTTATCCTGAATTCTTGGATCGCTATTGCGACCCACACTTTCATTTTCTCCCATACCAGCTTTAAGTGCAGCATGTGACTTATAATGTTGTCGGGTGTCATCGTGGCCGAATCTGTGGAGGTGCTGCCTGAAACAGCCATAGTCCGTCTAAAATTGCGTGAGATAAAAGTCTGTCCAACCCGCGTTGTCTCTCAATCCAGGGTGGTACGTTCTCAATGAGCCTGTGCTTTATCTGCCGCAACCCATTGCCTTTGCCACTCTTCAAGGTGCGCGTGCAACTTTTTCTGGAAGATCGCTATAGATGGTCCAATTTTGAATAGAATCAAGAGTTCGAACCTAGGCGTCCTACTCATAGTAGATACTTAATTTCCATACAATTTCACAAAAGATATTCTCCACTCAAACTCGGCTTGGCCACAGAATCCAATATCCAATTTTGCTCGCCAGTAAATATTTGCTTCCACCCTGAAACTCTCCTCTGCTTCGATTACATGCCTAGATCACTGCAACGCAGAACTTTCACTTGGCGGTTTCTTCTCATCTCACGCACCTGCCAAAGATTTGTGGGCGGAGCGAAAAAGTTGGAGTAGAACCACAGAAATATTTTTCATGATGTCGGGAGCTCTCATTAACTCTGGTTTCAGACTACCAGACCGTTGTTACATTTTTCAAGTGGAAGTGGGTAGCATCAAGGCAGCAGCAGATGTACTGTTCTGAAGTTCAGTTTCAACCGATTAGCTTTGCGGGCACCCTATCTTCTATTTCATTCGAATGGAAGCGAGTTAGTTTCTCAATATCTGATCTGACGTTGGACCTCCAGCGAGCACAACAAGCGCTGGTCAATAACCAGATTTTTTGCGACTGCGAGATTCTTCTGACTCAAAATGAACTGTAAGAAGCCTTCGAATTACTACTGGCAGTTCAGCCTCCCCACAATTGTAGATGTCTTCACTGGGCACTATCCAATAGGTCTACATATAGTGCTGCTAAATATTCTGTCGGATGCTTTTGACCTAGGCTGTGTGGAGGCGAGGTGGCATTATTTTGTCACTTAATCCTCCATTGCCGAACTTTTGCCGGTATAAGATTGAAATATCCCGATAGACACACCTTTAGTGAACACAGCGAAGTTGCCGGCATTGGTATCAACCATCTTAATTAAAAAGTGCTTCACCTAACCAAAGCCGGCATTCCAAAACTTCCGCAGCCGCCCTACAGGCCAGATGTAGCTCCCAGGACTTTTTTGTTTATTTGCCTGAAAAAGTCAATGAAAGGCAAGCATTTTAAGACGATAGGAGGATCGAAGCAGCATGCACCTGGGCTCTCAAGGCTATAACGGAGAATACCTTCAGTGACGTCAATGCTTGGAAATCGCGCTGGCAACGCTGCATCGACACAGAAAAAGCATATTCGGAAAGTTTTTAAAGAATTGTAACGATTGACTCAATACATTGTTTAAATAGACTCAGTGCCATTACTTTCCGGACAAACCCTGTAAAGTACAAAAATTTGCCCCAGCAGAATTAATCGATTTTGAAACCCAACAAACCCAACGACCCCAACGACCTAATCTTAACTAACCAACTTCAAAAATGTAATGACTTTACTTCGATTCGTAGATGGAATCTCAAGGTTATGCGTCCTGTGGTGACCCCTATAATATTACCAAGTACCGTTTTACATAGAAACAAAACCTTTTTGGTTTGCTGCAAGCAATCATTGAAGGCATAAGAGTTGGCACGCTCGGAGGCAGCGTAGAGGAATTGTATTCTTTCTATTTCTATAATATTATAATCGAGTGGACTTAGCGGCCCACTAGAAAGTTTCTAGACTTACTGGCGTGGGCAGTAGCCTACTCGACACTTTCTGTTACGCCAACAATAAAATTTGAAGAAATGTGTACAACTGTATTGTAGTCATTTTGAAGCTACCTTCTGTGTATTGCTGCAAAAGAAACCTGTGCTTGTTGCATTTTCACCCTTCGGTCCAACGGTGATTACATATGTTGTGACAAAATAGTACCCGGAAATGAAAATTACAAGATTTCATTGTTGAAAAACTGTCGATAACTGAAAAATTTGTTCTTTCTTCTCTCTTGGGAATGACAACGTTGTAGACTTCAAGAGTTTTCTTTACGTGTTCACAGCTACAGCTTTGCTGGCGAATATTTGAGTACTCATTCTAGCATAAAAACCTAAATTATTAAACTAATTATCTTAATTGTTAATTACTACACCTCCCTTCTGCTTGTAAGGTAAGTTTCATCCATACAACTCACCCAACATTCCCCAATTGAATTCTCTGTATTGAAGAATTTGCTCATCACTTTACTATAAGAATTTGAAAAGAAGTTTAAATGAAAACTAATATTTTAGTAAAACAGCATGTATGTTTAATTTCAAACATTCCAATTACTTATTCATTTTATCTGTAAATCACAACAACCACTTAAAGCAATGCCTATCAAATTAAATCCAGCTTAACACCACAATTTTCCTATCAAAACGAATTATCTGCTCACTGGCAAGCGCTTATTAAAATGGATTAGAGTATGTGCAAACACACATGCTGGGTCGGCACGCGAAAGCAATTATGTGTGGACGTTAAAAAAAAAAAAAAAATATATATATATATATAACAATTAAAAAAAAAATATGGAAAAAATGTAAGTTAGCCCTTCAAAGTGTTATTGTCGTGTTGCATATTTAGTTAAACACACACATATTTAATTTTCTATGCATTTGTCAACTGCTGGCAACTACAAATCCCTTTAGACGGCCATTAGCGCGCCGCTGCGCCTGAAACTAGGCCAAACTGCTAGAGTAATAAGCGTTCGGCGACTGCTTGTCAGGAATGACAGTTAAATTAATTGATTCGAATCAACTAAACGGGGTTTTTCATGATATTTTTTTTTTGTTTTTTTTTTTTTAGTGTAAAATTACTGTGTGTGGGGTGTGGTCTGAAAGTAATTTTAGCTGATGTATGATTGTTGATATGTTTCGTGGCGGCAGTCTTTTGATAGTTGACACAGAAAAATTCAGCGCCTTCACACACATACTCACACTTATACATTTCCACTGTTACTCCTTCACCACGCTGCCGCACCGAGTACATTACTCCAACTCCAGTCCACTCCGTTTCCACCTTAAGTGCTCACATTGTCTGTGCCTCGTTGTAAGCATTTACGTAAATTGCTCTTTATTGTTGTCATTTGTGGCTTGTATTGTGTGCGAGCGTGTGCACGCGCCTAAAAGTATACTCACCTATGCTATACGCTACTCCGCGCCTTGTGTGGCAACAGCGGCGCTTAAGCTATCATAAATTACTTAATAACCTCATGTTCAATGCGCACACCGTTAATGCAACGGTGAATATGTATCGCTATGTTTCTATGTTTCTATGTGTATGTGTGTGTGTGTGTGTGTGTGCTTGATTAACGACATTGTATGTCGTGGGTGTTTATGTGTTGGCGCTCAGGTGCGCACCTCTTCAGGTAGCCCGACGCTGCAGCCGCCGCATTTATTGCTGTTGATGATTATGCAACAACAACAGCGTGCACATTTGTTTAGGATTTTGCTGCCGAAGTGCCAGCGGCGTCAACTCGGCTTGACGATGTGTTGATTTGTGTCCCCAAGCGGCGCACGTCAGACACAACTGACGTCGTCAGTTGCGGCAGTTGCTCATTCGAGGCGCAGCTGACATTTAATTTAATTCAATGGTATTAGTGTTTGAATGGAAATAATTGCGTGGGTTTTTCAACATTTATTACATTGGATTCTCAGGTGATTTAGATCGTATTTAGATTGTATACATAGCTGAGCGCGTGTCAGCAAAGGCTCAAATTTGTGTATATAGTTTGGAATATTCCATTATTTATGTCACATTTAATATTTACGAGGCATTCGGTGATTATAGCGAGCGATAGGGTAATAGCCCATGCAAAATCTCGGGAAATTTTCTCTTCAAATAAAAAAATTGTCCATTGAAAGAACCGATTCCGATCGTTCAGTTTGTACGGTGGCTATATGTTATAGTGATCGGATCCGAAGAATTTCTAATGGCTATAATCCATTAGAAATTTCTTGAAGATATCTCGCAACATGCAGAAGTTTTCCCTACAATCACTTGATTCCGATCCATTTATATGGAGGCTATACGCTGTAGTGATTTGATATCGGCATTTTCAGCAAATGAGCAGTTTCTTGGAGTGAGAAGATCATGTGCAAAATTTGAAACCGTTATCTCAAAATCAAACGGTTTGGTTAGAATATATGGCTATGAATAATTTCAGATTTTCATACACTCTATGCGATCTAACTATTTGCTCGTTTTCTTCAAGAAATTCTCCCTCTCTTTCTGTCTCATTCGGATTATTTTCTCTTATTACCACTCTCGCCCTTTCTGATCATCACTTTGTCGATCATCAGTGCGATAACCGAATTTTTCTCGATATAAGAGAGAGTGTGTTTAAAAATACCCTTTTATGAACCTACCATATTATAACTACAAATATACGGACGCATATGGCTAAATCAATATGATGTTAACAATCTGCGATCTTCACTCTACACTCTTTGCCATCCGACTATTTGCACGTTTCCCTAAAAAAAAAAGTATGATCTCTCCCTCTCTTTTAATATAAGAAAAAAGCTTTCTCTTTCTCTTTATTGAAAAGTTCTCTCTTATTGCCAGTCTCGGCCTCTCTCATCAACACTTTTGTCTATCGTCAGTGTCGATTACCTATCCATTTATTTTCAATTTCTTTCTTCATTTCTTTTCGATTTAAGCGAAAGTTCCTTTATTACTCCCAATGATGGCTTATGAGCCTACCCTCTCATCTAACGGCATTTATATTCAATCAATTTACACCTGAGTTTTAGTTATGAATGCATATAAATATTAAAAGCACAAAAGAACAAGTGCTCTAAACTAAAATCGTTGTTAATCTCACTCAATCTCTTTCTCCCTTTCACTCATTCACTTCATTTCCAAAGTAATCCTTGCACTTTTCCTTTACCTCGACTGTTTCCTGCATTTTCTTTCATTACCATCTGCGGTTTGTGGTGAAATGCCATGCACAAATTAATGATTTTCCCTAAGTGCTACACCGGACCATGCCCTCTGCTCTCTTAGTTACAATTTCTTTGCACCTAAATTTGTATATATAGTATGTACATAAACATATATACATGCATATATATAATAAATATATCCATTTGGCCATTTTTGAGCTTAATACTCAAGTAAGCATAATAAATTTTACCATTTTTGCTTAAATATCTAAGGATTTGCCTGCAAATTGTTGTTGCCGCCGTTGCCGTTATGTCAGCCGCAGGTGGTTGAGCATAAATTGAGCGTAACGCTATTTTATTATACTCGCTGCACTATTAATGGTTGTAGTGCAAACTTCTAACCCACCGAAATTGCAGTGAAGTTGAAGAAGTTTCTCTCATTTGTTGACGTCACGAAACACGTTTTTGTTGGTTTCTCTCGAAGTTGAAGTCGAGAGATTGAAGGTTCTTGCTGAATAGCAGAAAGCTTTTTTGTTCAATTTTGGAAAATTGCACAGATGACCAAAGTTGGCAACCCCTGGCGAAATTCAATTAAATTTTCAGATTATTGAATTTTAGATTTTCGAGACAATATCGGTCCTCAGTTTGGATTCTCTGCTCCAACAGCAGTTAAAGGACCACTAAACCCGCTTTTTCTTAATCGTTATATCGTACGCTAATATAAATATATCTCAAGAAAAAAAGTTATCGATTAATTTAATAAATAAAGGATTTCTTTAAAGATTACATTTTCAGTTCTCCTTTACAATAAGTTTGAATGTTAGAATATGTTTGCAAAATAATTGCGTTAGCGACTTTCATATTTCACTGGCAATGAGAAAATGTAGTTTAAATTTGTATCGATAAGTTTATATGGAAATATTTATGTCGATATTTTTACTAATAATACATTTCGATAAATTTAATAAATGGCATGTTCTTTTGCATAAATATTTTAAATGGACGTGTAATTTTTTTTCCATCAAATTCATTCTAAAAATAAATGTCGATATATTAGGTTGTCAAAAAAGTCTTGCGGTATTTTTATTGAATTTTCAATTGTTCATAATATTTATTTATTTTTTTTTTTTTTGATGACTCTTGACCGATGCTACGGCTGCTACTATGCCGGTCTCTTTCGACCAATTCAGCGATTTTCGACGACAGGCCTTCCGGAGCGTGGCGCGTCTTCGACCACCTCCACACCAGAACGAAAACATTTAAACCATCATTGTGCGGTAGAAATGGAAACTGTATCGGGTCCATAAACTGCACAAATTTTATTGGCGCTTGAGATGCATTTTTGCCTTTATTGTAGTAATACTGTAAAATATGCCGTATTTTCTCTTTATTTTGCTCAATGTTTGCGACGCTATAACTCACAAACGACTTAAAAGAAACGACCATCAATCAAACACGAGTTAGCGCGTGAAATGAGCTTCCAAAAAGGTATAGCATGACCCGATGCGACAAATAAAACTAGAACTGTGCGCTCTCAGCGCCAACCAGCGAAAATACCGCAAGACTTTTTTGACAACCTAATATTTCACCGATATTTCTTCGATAAGTAAAGAAACACGACTAAAAATATATTTTAAACAAATTTTTAATGGTAAAGTTGAAAGCTCCTTAGTTATCTTTCGTTTTTGTTTGCTGACATAAAATGCAAAATAAAAAAAAAAATCCATTGTGAATTATTTTAAACAACTTGTCGATTAATTTAACGCGGACTACATTTTTAGAAAAGCATAAAATAAAATTCTGTTGAAATGTGCAAAAATTTATGGAAGCATATCGGTCGTAAAAATGCTGCAATTTAGCTGTTCAATATGAATTTTTAAGTAAACTAATCGATTTACTTAACAGGTAACAAATTTCCGTAAATCCAATATCTTAATTTAATACTAATTACTTATTTTATTTCGATAAAAAATCACAAAGATCGATAACAGATTATATGAAATATACAGTTTTTGTATTACGTTATCGATTTCAGTTCTAGAATTAAAAAAAGTTATATATAATAACGATAATATCGATAAGATATTGTCAATATGATGAATCAAAACAATCTTTCGATATTTGTTGAAGAAAAATGTAATTGTATTGAAAAAAATTGAGAAAAATTATAGATTAATTAATAAGAAGTTATTATATTACGATAACCTGTTATCGATATTATGTATCAAGAAAACGTATCTAGTGCAGTTCTATAAATAGCTTTGATAGTTATTTTATTTCGATAAAATTATCGAGATGATGCATCCAAAAAACTTATCGATTACATCACCATAAATCAAAAAAGAAAATTATATTTCGTTAAAATGTTATCGATATGATGAATCAGGAAATTTATCGATTACTAATTCAGAAATCGAAAAAGAAATATGATATGTGTAAGTAACAGAAGTTGAAAAAAAAAACTAGAAATTAACTTATTCTAACCTTACTTTTGCAACACTCTACAAGGCGCTTACATAACCTACAATATGTATATGTACTTATATACAACTATAAACTTAACAAAGTAAACTTGCATATGGGCACACATTATTACACAACATACTGTCATTGTTTACCCTCATCACTCATTCGTTAGCTCATTCAATACAACCAGGCACTTGAAACTAGCTGGCAGGCCCTTTGAATAACGCCTTGACGCACGGACGTTAGAGGTTTTGCGGGGGTACACGCTACCACAACACGAAAATAGGTCACTATAATAACAGTAACAATTGAACAAAATTTCAGATTTTCCGAAAAGTGAACAAACATTTCCACACGCATACAGAGCAACTGCCTCACGCACAGCAACAACAACCGAGCTTGCCAAGCTGCTGATGATATGTGGTTATAACGCTTGGTAACCAGCACCTAAATTTTTGATTGCTGTGCGGAAGGTGATTTTGGGAAGCGCAGATTATAAAGCCAACTGAATTTTGTGTACAATTTACACATATAACGGTTGTTTGGTTTTTGATTTTGGCAAACAAATGTTGTTTCTACTAATTTGAGAAACGAAGAATGAGAGCAAAATATTTTTAGAAATATAGAAATGTTGCTTTTGTCTGAGATTTTTGAAAAAAAAAAATATTCAAATATGTATGTAAGACTATTTTTACATGTGTGTTTGTGTGTGTTCTGTGAAGTCCCGAGATCTTTGCGCTTGGCACATTTCACTCTCTCTGACACATGTAACATTTCAATATGCCTCACAACTAACCGTAAAATGGAGTAAGTGCATGGAGAATAGCTTGCAAAAATGCCAAAGCATTTACGAATCACACGCACACATGCACAAGCATACTGAAATAAACAAATATTTTTCTGCAACTGTATGTGAAAGCACAGAGACAATTTCCTAAAAGCTACATCATTCAATTTATTCTAAATTGAAATGTTTATAAGCATATACAGACAAAAACATTTATGTAAATACTCAAGAGCTCATACAAACACACGCAAAGACACACACAAATACACTCAAAGCCATATACACACACATAAAGCTGAGGCAGGTCACCGCTCAGTCCATGAGTTTTTGCTGTCGCCTTGCTTGCGTTGACCAAAATGCAAATGCAAGAAAAAAAGCACAGCAACAAAATACAACAACAAAATGCAACAACAAACAATCAGAGTACACATAATAAAACCACAATAAGAATATACTATACATAAGTGTACAAGGGGAAGAAAGGACATAAAAGAACAATTAAACCGCATGTTACTTCATTTTGTGGTCTTTGACTTGCTTTCCATTGTCAACAAATACAAAGTGTCACTACAGAGAGGCAAGCATTCATGGCTGCTTATACACTAATATGCATATATAGTAGAGGAACGTAACGGTATGCATTTTGAATAACGGGGACATATACAAGAGATGTGATGTATAATATTTATATATATACATATATACTAAAACAAATTCGAGAGCTATTTTTTTAGTTGGCTCTGCACGAGCACGACCACACCAATTTCTTTAGAAGTCCTGGTTATGGTTACTAAGTTTAGTTTTTCACAAGAATAAAAATATAGGGCTCTGTTATACATACATATGTAATTAAGGGGATTATGCCTGGAAGATGGATTTAGGGATAGAGGACAGCTACTCTACTCTTACAAAAGATATTGTAACAACACAAAACTACCGAAATATTTTTGAGCACCTTAATTTAGACATGTGTTTTAGAATGGAGTTGCCACCAATCGAAAAAATTGGAAGTGAAACAAATATTATGAACATATATGCCAGACTTCAAAGATAGCCTTATAGAAATAAGAAACCAACGATAAAAATTATACGATATAGGGTTGCCAGATTATTGAAAAGTAAATTCGAGTAAGATATTTGAAATTTTAACCGAATGTAGGAAGTTAAGAAAAACTCCAAAAATTTTTAATCTATAAGTATTTTTAAGTAGAGTTGCCACAAAGTAAAAATTTAAAATGAAAGAATTTTACAAAAATTTATCCAAGCGACAAACGTAAAAAGAAGACTTATAGAAACAATTCGAAGAGGTTTTTATTAAAAATTATATCGACATTAAGTTGCCATATTATTGAAAAGTAAAATTGAGTAAAATTTTTGCTGAACGTAGGGAGTTATGAACACCTACAAAAAGTTTGAATCTAGAAGTATTTTTAAATAGAGTTGCCACCTAGTGAAAAAAAGTATTCATCAAAAAGCTGCCGATATATAGTATAACGATTAGAAAACCTTAAGGAAACAATTGGGTGCCTTTAGAAGATGACGAAACCTTCGGTAACTTTGAAGTTCCAAATGTTTGTATTAAAGAATTCGAGGAGATTTTGATAAAAAACTTATTAACACAGAGTTGCCAGCTTATTGAAAACTAAAACCCAGTAAAATATTTAAAATTTTCGTCAAACAAATTAAATTAAGTAAATCTCAAGAAATTTTGAATTTTAAAATATTTTGGATTAGATTTGCCACCTAGTGAAGAAAGCGAAAGTAATCAAATGAATGGCTCCAGCCACTATAGGTGAGCTTAATACACGTAAATATGGCAGCATACAGTTGACAACTTTTTAAAAAGTAAAACCAAGAAACTATTTTATAATGTTTGCCAAATGTAGTGACCTGAGAAACCTCCAGTAACTTTGAATTTAAAAATATTTTGGTATTAAGTTGTCATAATTGACAAAAGTAGGCAATGAATAACTTTAAACTCTATCCCCGATAGTATTCTCCGTCTTAATGTGGGGAAACACTAGTTTAAAAAGGACCAAGTAAAAGCATATTCGCCGAATTTTACCATCTCTATCGACCAAATTTTATTATATAAAGAAAGCCACTTTACATGTATGTTACGGACCAGAAAGTCCAATATCATAATATTGTCGAAACTTTTAACACAAAAAACAGCGTCGAATGATCTTAAAACTCTCAGATTGTTCAATGTATATATAAAAAAAGGGAAGCATCTTTTTAGGCCAAATAAAGAAACCGACTCTAAACTGAACACAAAAATGAGAGGATTTGAAAGCTTCTTCTCCCATTCGTAGTTTTAAGTAGCGAAATATACTTAAAAAAGTATTATGAAAAGCTTTTTCCTAACTAAGGAAAATTAGAGAGCAAAGATTAGTAATACATTATAGAGAGTGATCCTGGGTCGCTATTGCAGAGTCGACTTCTTTATTTACTCATATTTAGTCCTAAAGGAGCAGTTTGACTCTCAACACTCCCCCACTTGCTGAACTTAATTACAGAGTGTATAATAAAGCAATTTCTTGTCCAAATTAAGTCTACAATTCTCACAGTTACTACCACAAGGCGAAGTATTCACTGCACAAAACCCACTACGCTTATATAGCTACATGTATACATATACAGTTAAACGCCACCCCGCTGCGAGTTATTCAAGCGCTCTGACCTATCATCGGCAACGTTTTGCCAGCATCGTCAAGGCCACCCGCCATGCTGTTGACAAATAATTCATGCAAAGCTGAAGATCTCTTCGAAGGACATCAACACAAAGACCAATGGGAATTGTTTTTCGGGGCAATGTGCCGAAACCGCAACCAAGCAAAGGCGACGAGGAGCAGGAGCAGCTATGGCTGCATCAAATCTTCTCATGACAAAAATTAAAATCGTAAATCATACGTGCAGCTGGCGTGTGAGCGAGTTATCGAATGGTCGGAAGGATGTAGAAACGGGTTCAAAAATTTCGAAAATATCCAAAGGAATACACACACACACACACGCACATGCACAACTGCATAGATCTCCCCTCAATATTTCAAGCCACTGCTGGCTCTTTCGGGCTTTTGTTCCGCGCTGCGGCCTCCGATTTCATGCAGCCAGGGTGGATGGGGTAGCTGCGGTTGATTTTGGATCAGCTGCGTTGATGCGATTGTCCCTCGGTGTCTCGTCTTCGCTGCAAAAATATTTCTTTTGTGGCTTTTCGCTGTTCCATTCATTTTATTTTTCAATTTAAGTTTTATCGTTCATTTATTTGTGTTTTGTTTTTCAGTTACTTATTCCTCTCCTTTGGTCAGGCTTGAGGGAGCGTTGAAACTGTGTGCCGTGCCGTGAAATCAATAAATTTTCTACTTTGTTGGGAAGAAGTTAAATTAAATTTTTTGACAGCGAATGCAAATTGCAATAAAAACAACAAGAAAACCATATTTGCCATGCAAGATTGATGAGTTTACCAGAGCTTATAACTCTGTGTGTGTAGCTATGAGTTTTTATGCAAATGTAAATATATTTAAACTACATAAGGGAACTTTCTGTGTATAAATTATCTTCGATCACTGCCGCTATATTATGTAGTGGTAAGATATAAGCGGATTCGACAGATGAGGAGCTTCTTCAAAATAAATTATTAGGTTAGGTTAAGTGGGAAATCCTAACATGGATCTCCCTTGGACAGCTTATAGGTTCGGTATGATACTTAGAACTCCTATAAAAATGAATAATGACCAGAACCCCTGGTATTGCGGCAAGATGCGCCTGCTAAGCGCACGTGAAGTCCATTAAATCAGTGATACAATGCAAAATGCCTAGGTAGATCCAACTCGCACTCATTCCGATGTCGAAAGCTGGTCGGCTTTGCAGTGTCCAGCGATTTTGCTGTGACCAGACACTCAAACAAGTCTAATGACGTAGTTTCTTGATGCTAGTGAAAACAGACACTCCTTGACTTGTTTTGAGCGCACAGTTAGGGAGCTCATCCTTAGTAGTTGTCGCTCTGCTGTCTGTGTGGATGCTGACCTCACAGCAAGAATCTGCACTTCCTAGCAATACGTCGACTGCCTCCTTGAAAGAAGTCACTTGGGCCTCAAAGTAACTGCAGTGATCAGGTAGCTTGAGATTGACGGAGAGCTCCTTTCAGAAAAATCCCGCTCCAACCAACCCTCCATCCATAAACAATCTCGTTACGCCCTCCTGTATGGCGTCCAGGACGTCCATCAGCATCAACTGATGTTCAACATCTTACTGAGATCGTTGGAGTATCGGAAAGATTAGTAAAAACTATTTTGAAAGATTATTTGGGCATAAGAAAAGTGAAAGCACGATTGATTCCAAAATCATGCAATTTTTTCGAAAAAATGCATTGTGTTAACCTCTGTGAAACAATGCTTTCCGACTACCAGAACCTGACTATAAGTCTTGAATCTATGCTTACGATCAGGAAACGGACGATCAATTGCTGAATATCCTGGCAAAGGTGAGCCAAATCCGAGAAAATCACGTCAAAGCAGGTCAAAAATTATGATTATGCTGACAGTTTTCTTCCATTATCGAGATATTATGAACTCTTGGTTTATATGTATTATGTTCTTCGTTACTAAACCTAAACCCATATTTGAGTTCAAAAAAACACCCAAATTAAGCCGTTACAGAACCAGCGCTTTTCGGCAAATATCCCGCCTCTTTACTGTCACTATAGCAAACGCATGTACTCTCCTCAACTTATCAGCTTGTTAATGCGCCCATACTGCCCAACTTATTGACAACATTGTCCGCTGTCCTCGAGCACCCATTGCTGCACTGAATTACTGAAAATTGCGCGCTCGTCACCAACATAACAGGGCAGTTGTTGCGTGTTTTTAAGCGTGTGCGCGTGCTCGCGTGTGTATGAGTGCGGTTGTAATCCAAAAATTATTGTGGAATTTGTACTGCTGCTCTTGTTGTCGTTGTTGGTGCCTCCTTCCGGTCATATTGTCAAATCGCCATTTATCTTGTCAACGCGTAACTTTTACCTCCAGGCCGCCCTCGCGCAGCACAAACTTTATATGCTCGTTATCACTAATGAAACGCTGACAACTCTGGTTTTGAGTTGAATGCAACAAAAACACAGTTTATTAGTGTTTCAGAATCATGCTTTTTTTTTATTTTTTGTTTTTTGTTTTTCAAGTGATTTGCAGCTGGCACCGAGTTTGACGAGGAGTTTGAAAAACAAAATAATTTGTATTTTCGGCGGGAATTCGCAGCAGTCCAACCAATGTTTCGCTGTGAAAAAAAGTAATTAAAACAGAAGAGTTTTTTGCTCTTGTCGCCGGTCATCAAACCACCAATGTCTGTGAAAACATTTTCAAGCATATTCACTCTAGTTTCATCTGGCTTTTGGTAGTCCAGATATCTTTTGAAATAATTTGAGATACATCAAGTTACATTGTAGCGACATCCAGTTTTATTCACCTTCATAGATAATGTAGCTGTTGTTGTTGTTGTGACCCCAGAATTCTGCCGCGTTGACAGCCCTTGATCGGATAAAAATGCAGGTCCGCTCCGATAGCGTAGACCCGATTCTCGTGAGAACGGGTATACCTTATAGGATCTCTCTAGCTAATGCGCTTCCGTCAAAATCGCTTTCGACTCTTTGAATTCCACATGTGCTTTTTGAAAGCTTTTGCTTTATTTTTGAAGACGTTCCGCCTTTACAATTTCACTTCACTCATGTTAATTACAAATCCACGGAGATGTAAGCACATAATGTCAAGTCGCTTCAGACTTTACTCTTCCCTCGTAGTGGCTTTCGACTTCACTCTGTCTAAAACGTGAAGTACTTGGGCCTCATGCTTGATAGAAAGCTATTATGGAAGTTTAATGTTGAAGAGCGGGTGAGGAAGGCATTGAGTGCCTTATATTGTTATAAAAGAAATATTGGGAAGCATTTGATTCTTCCACCAAAAGTTGTGCTTTGATTTTACAAAACCGTAAGTCGAAACTGTTCTATGTGGTTATTTTTTTGAATTCCGTCACATCTCCGCACACAGACACAGTCTAATTCGCTCATCGGTGAAGCTAAAGAGTTGGGAGGAGGCAACTTGTAAAGTTACAATGAGTACGATGAGGTAGAAACATCTATACACTCCCTCAGGCTAGGGTTGAAGCATTTCTGTTGTAATGTTTAAGTTTGATCGAACCCAGCATATTGGCTGGAATTGACCACAGCGGCCTCAGCGAACTTTAAGCGTTTTGTCGTTATGTGACGGTCGTTTTACTCCATATCGAGGAGTTCTGGCCAACGAAACGTGCAAGCGTCTGTAGCTGTCTAAGTGGTATTTTCGAATCGAATAGAAATCAGCATATTTACCTAATCTAACCTAATCTTATGCGAAATCTCGAATTGCTTAGTCCAATATGTACTAAGATGACTAAGATGTGGCATGCATACTGTCGCTAGTAATCAGTAAGGCTTATATAATGATATTGACTTTCGGAATGATGTTTAGTAGTCTTTAGCGAGCAATTCAAAAGACCCTTCTATCTGTCCTTCTCTTTCTCTCGCTCTCCTCTCTATCTTTCTCCGTCACACTCTCCCGCCTCTCGCGGATTCTCGATCTTTCCTTCCTCCGATCCCTACTCCTCTCTCTCCATCTTTATTTATCGCGATCCATACCTTTTTCCTTCTCCCGACCCCAACTCTCTCTCTCTTTCAATGCGCTCACAAGAATCATTCTAAATACGAGTTTTCTGCATCACACTCTCCCTATTTCTCTCCACTTCTGTTTTAACCGCTCTCTGTCTCTATTTTCCTAATGAAGCCACTCTTCTCAATTGTGGTAACAAGATGAAAATTGTTACTGGTATTTATGATTAGCCTCAGTTCTTTTGACTCCTACTATCTTTCACTAAATATATGTGAAAAGAAATTGAAAATCTCTCAATATTTTCAACTACAACAGCAAAGCATATATAATTGCATCGTTTCAATCTCATTTATTTGCAGAGCGAAATCAGCCCTGTTTGCCGAAACGTAATAAACGAGAATGCAAATCCTTTTGCTGTTGCCAGCACAAGGACGATGAGCGATCAAAGCGCGCGGCGATAGAAAGGCGAGAGGCGAAGAGTAACAAAACACTATCAGAGGAACTGCAAATACGAGCGTTGCAAAGAAGACGCTAACAAGCAGTTCAATATAGTGTTCATAGTGGGAACAAACCACAGCAAAAACAAAGCTAAAACAAGAAAGTCGAGAGCGAGCAGAGTATCCCGAAAGGGAAATAAACAATTTACGCAAACGATAAAAGTTAATAAAACACTTAAGCGGATTGTGCGACAGCATTGCCAAAGCGACAACAACAACACTAGCACTGGCAAAAACAGCGAGAAAAGCGAAAAGAAACAAGCTACAAAGATAAACGACACTGTGGCAACGAGGAATTGTGTGGCAACAACACCAGCAGCACATTAAAGTGGCCGAAGACCGAGCGCCACAGAGCAGGCGGGCGGAGTAGAACAAGCAGATATATTGCTAGTGCAACAGCAGCTGAAAGAGCTACAACAGAAACAGCAAAAGGGGGCCAATAGCAGAGTATAATCAATCAATATCGACCGTTGGACGAGGCAGCGTGCAGCAAAAACAAGAACACACACAAAAAGTAGTGACAGCGGAGGACATAAATAACGGACGCAACTGATAAGTAGTGCGACAGCGAGCGCAACAACAACAACAAACAGAAATATAAAAGAAAGTAGCTTGAAGTGGGCGCTGAGACAGCTTGCCGCACGCATCTTCTTAGTTGCAAGTGAAAGCAGCATTGTGTGCTGGACCTTAATGCAAATTACTTGAGATAATTTTAAGGAAGATGAGCAAGAAGCGACGCTTGCTTGCAGCGACAACAACACAACAACGACAGACAACGCGCAGCAGCGCGCACACTAGCCGGACGCAAAGAGCGACAGGGACCACAGGTGCCAGCGCGCTAAGCAAGATGCCGAGCGCTGTTGCCATGACGTCGGTGGATAATGCGCAAACAAGCAGCAGCAACAACAAAAATAGTGACACAATTCATTACAGCAACATTGACATAACACGCTGCAACGTCGGCCTCTACCAGCAGAGCGGCAGCAGCGGCGACGACGATCAGCGACGAAGCGAAAACGCCAGCAGTAAATCCCTTAGCTGCGTCAATTGTGCAAGTGCAATGTTAACGATAAGTAATGAGAATATTGGCAGGCGACAAGCAAGCTGCCTGCCAGCCACAGTCAACGCCAACAAAATGCCGGCATGTGGCAAGTACCAACGAAGCGCTGTGCAGCTGAGTGTGGGCAATGCAATGCAGGCAACAAATACAGGGTCACAGCAAGTGCACCATAGCGGCACTGCTAGCAGCGAGTTACGCAACTACAGCAACAACATGAAATATACGCTTGCAACACACTCGGCGTTGCAACAGAAGTGCAATAGTGAGCGCCAGGCAGCTGGTGGGCAGCTGCAAACAGAGCGCGGCATGCAACAAGAGCAACGCAAATGGCGTCAAACTCCGTCTGCACACGCAGCGGCAGCTGACAAGCCCAAATTTGAGGCAGCGTCCTCCGCGGCCGAAACTTCGCAGTGTCAAAATGCAGCAGCTGGAACAGAAACAAAAACAGAAATCAAAACCAGCTCCCAGCCACTTTCAATCAAGTTGACTACGTCGCCAAAGGTAAATGTAGCAATCGCTGCCAATACGAAGAGAACAAGAAAATCTTTGGAAGCGGCTTTCGTGTGTCCGCGCGCCGCTGAAGCGAACTCCGGCGCCGCACTGGCAGCTGCCAGTTCGTTGACTCCAACAGATCCGTCTGTCATACCTACGAACACCTACGCACCTGCAGCATTACCAACAACAAGCAACACAACAACAACACGTGCCGCTGGCGCTCGCTGGTCTGAAGACTTCGTGTGCTGTCGTTCGTCAAAGTATGCCTCCAACAGTGAAATGAACAACAACAACGGCAGCAGCATTGCAAATGGTTTTGTTTGGTTATTGCCCGTGCTCTGCCTGTTGGCTGCTTTCGGCTGTGGTCAAGCTGGCTTCGCTTGCCTGAGTAATCCTTGCGTTTTTGGTGTCTGCATCGATGGCTTGAATAGGTAAGTGAAAAAACGGTATACATACATACTTATATACATACGTATCTCCCCGCACAAATACTATGCTTGTTTATCATTTTCATTTTATTTTTTCCAAGTTCCAATTTTAGTAAATGTATCCTACATGTTACAAAATCTCATCCTTCTCCACAATTATGATTTTTTTTTCTTTCGTCTTTCATTTCTTTCCAAGCTTATATGTGTATAAGAGCTTATAATTTAACCACTTGAGCTGCTGATAACCTATTCCTCGTACAGTCATTAGTCGAAACAAAAACCCACTCAATCTAGTACAAATCACTCAATCTGGCACACATTTTTGAAAAATTCGTGAAACTAATACTTTAAAATATGTCAAAAGCATGAGCAAAGAAGGCTCAATGAAAGTGTGAGAAGTCCACGAAGAGTGATCTCGGGACTAAGCCCGGGCAACAACCAGCAGTCAACACCTCAGACAACCACCTACAGACCACATGCACGCTCTTTAAATTTCAAAACATAGTCCACCGACAGACTAGTTTACCATGTACTTAGACGAAATTCAATGTTATTTGCTTCAAGTTAAACCATTCAAGGGAAAATAGAGGTCTGTTTTGTACTATTTTCTAATATATTACTTCTGCGCTTTTCACCTAAAAGTTCGCAAGATAAAAAAGGCTTATTAAATAGCAGTTCATAGAAGCCTCAAAAATTATACTTTGAACTTCTTTACGTATGGGTCAACGCTAGCGAATGGTTTGGTGTAGCGATATATTACCAGCAACTCTATATCAGCTTCAGTTTGAGACTTCTTCTGGGAAGTAGCTGTCCACTCTGATAGCAGGGTAGCGATGGTGATCGGGCCATTGTAAAGCCAATAAACTCGAAAGCCTTTCCCTGTTTTTACTACAATGTAAACTAATGTAGCTCATCTTTTCTCGTGTGTTCTACTACTCGATAACTGGGCTTCGCGTGAGATTGGCCAGCGCTGGGCTACCATCATTGCACTGTCGTAAGATCATTTTGGCACAAGATCGGTTGTAAGTGATCCGTGGACCCTATGCTCGCAGTAAAAATAACCTATCCCTATTTGTGGCTTTTCTACTTAACAGGTCTTTACCCTATCGCCGTCCATACTGAAAAGTTGAAAATCTTCCCAGCTGCAGAACCTGCATGGAAGAAGACGAATAGAAACATTTCAGCACTTCCTTCTTAATTGTCGCGCATTTACGAGATTGAGGAATCTCACACCTTCAGATATCTCAATGATTGGTGGGAATAGAAATTAAACGCATTAGCGTTATTGACCACAAGGCGCTTTACCTACTTATAAGTTCGAATTACAAGAATTAGATTTGTATGGCTGCACAAGGGATCCAAGTGCGATCTCTGGATTAGCCGTCAAACCGAACCTAACTTTAAATATAGTGATTGAGCGGTACGAGTTCCTATGTTCCATCCAAACATTATGGCAAAATACATATCGCACCTAAAATGCAAAACAGAAAACCGCTATCAGATATAATAACCAATATATAACCATTTCATACTCAAAACTCAAAATTTATTTCAATATGAGTGGTTTCAATTATGTCACCTTTCTTCCGCCTGCCAACTTCGGAAAAGTGATGGTAAGGTATTTTATATTTTTGATGACGAGAAATATGTTCAAGTATATGTAACTTCTCCACAATTTTTGTATTTTACTTTTTGGAACTCATTGATAGAGCACTATCTTCTGACGCGACTTTGCCACCGTTTTGGACTATAAAACAATGCCTTAATTTAAGCATTTGTCTCATATTTCTTTTCCCATCTTATACTTCCATCTGCGAGTATTACAATTGTGCAATTCCTCATTACATTAAACATCTTGCTCTTCGTCCTTTGAACACTTAACCATACCATAGATATTTCGAACATTCTGCTGCACATACCAATCCACCGGCCAACCTTGTAGCGTTTCTTCTAAACCTATACATATACACAATTTTATGTTGCATGCGCTTCCCCACTCACTCCGCCACACTCTCTTTCTACCGATAGGTGCACTGCAGTCCCACTGTTGCACCTAAGTTTATCAACAAAGTGGCTAACAACATCCTTTAAGCGTCGCACTCGTTCGCCTTTAACTTTTCTTTTCAACTCTTCAACTCTTTCGTTTCGAACATCATTACGTGTTTGCTTAACGCTTTTTCACTCGCACTGTAGCACACACACACACACACACACACACATACAAACAATATGTGCATGTGGGCGTGTGTGGCGATACTCAAATACCAATCAACCCCAATCAACCCGTTCGAGTGGCAATAATGCACGTTGCTGGCAAAGCAGCATTAACGTTGATTACTTTAGCCCCGCGTGTGTCATTAAAGTGTCGAGTGCACAAAAGTACTCCAACTGCACTTCCACCTTCTCAAAATATGCTGGCAACACCCCCACCGTCACCACCATCTCCACACTTATACGTCTGACTTACATAGAAAGCAGCCAGTGGGTGTGAGGCTGTCACGGGGTCATAGGTCATATGCGTTCACACCACAATTGACTTTAAGTGGTCGACGGTCGTCACACATATATACAGTCCAAGTGTATGTGGAAATATATGTAAGTGTATGTTCTTCACCTATATCCAACAGTGTATTATTCCTTTGGTTTTTCTGTGGTTTGTTTTACGGCCACCGGGCGTATGAGCAACGCACAGTGACGCGGCTTAGGAATTATTTTTATATTTTTTTATAAGACAAATTGAAGGAAGTGGGTACAACGCTGCGATTTTATAATATTTTTAAAAGTTTTTCACTATTTTAAACCCTAAATATATGCTTAAATTTTTTGAAAAGCGGATTTTTCGTTATATTAAACTGTTAAAATTTTTAAACTTCATAATATTTTCGATTAATTATTTTTATAGCGAACTGACAACGTCTTGAAAATGTTCAACCCTAAATGTATCCGTAATTTTTTTTTTTTTTTTTTTTGTTATTCAACACATAAATTTTTATATTTTTTGCCGTTTCTAAATCTACAATTCTAAATCTACAATTGACAACTTCTTCAAAATTTCCAAGCCTAAATGTATGCTTCAATTTTCTCAAAAGTGATTTTTTCTTAGACGAAACGCTTGAAACAGCATATATTTCGAGCAGTTTTAGTTGAATGCATATTATTCCAGCTTTTCTAAGTCTAGAGCTGTCAATTTCTTGAGAAGCTCCTAATGATCCACACTTTACTAATATGCCTTTATAAGCTGGCACACAATTTAAGAATTGATGTAAGAAATATATATTTTCTGACCGAAATTCCACTGTGCTTCATCTATCTGCAGCACTCTGCCTGCCACTGTACTTTCCACTCTCTTTCCTGCCTCTTTCTCTTCAGCTCGTTTGATTAGTTCGATTATTTGAAGTCATCAGTGGTCAGCAGCTCACTTTGTTTATTTGTGTGGCTAGTACTGAATTGAAATGCGTTTTTGCTAATGACAACAAGCGTTTCTTTAGTTCTTCTCAATTGCATTTGCCGGCTGCCCTTTCAACGGCTTGTGGCATGCAACTGTATTCAACGGCAACTTTTCGCAGCGATTGACAGCAAATGATTGCGGCTAAGGCAAATAAAAATGAGCATTTCAATGTGTATTACGTGAGGTTAAGGAAATAGTACGCGCAATTGTCAGTCGTCATTTTTGTAGGATTTGTGTTGTCCCTTTTTGAGTGAATTTTAAATACCATAAGTAATTACAATTCTCCCATTTAAAACTTATTTCATATGTGTGAAAATGGTTTCTGCTAGGTGTGCGGCTTCGCTGATTTAACAATACGCCTGAATGTAGGCAAAGTATACTTTATTCAGCCTTCAACTAGCTGAGTACTGCTGGCAAATAATTTTTAAGATTTTAGTTTACTTTTATAGAAAAAAACTACATAATTGAACCTTCACTGGGCAAATATTAATAAAGAGGAGTGCGATATTTGAATTAGACTAGGTGTGTGACTTAAGTCATTCATTTGCACTGCTAAAAGTAGGCAATTGTTTTCAAGTTGATGCGCAGCTGAATGGTTGACTTTCATATTATCCAATTCAATCGGTTTGAAACGGTTTATATAACTGAAAAGAGTTAAGAACATTTCTTTTATTTCCACAATTACTTTTTTACAATTTTGAGAGTGAAACAACATTCCAGTCAACAAATTTCGATGGAAAGTCCTTTATGGTAAATTTTCATACCATTAAACTCACCTTCGATATTGCTCGAACACCACCTGGTATTAATACTTAATAAAAATTGTGTGCCACAGCTGTTGCAACCGCTGCCAAAATTCACTTCAAATGAAATGGAAATTGAAAATAGCCAAAAATTCCACCAAAAGCCAAGCAAAAGTAAGCAAATATCTGCCAATCCACAGCAAGTTAGCTATTTAATGTTGCTAATGTGTGCAACATATGTGGCAAAGGTCACAAGTGTGGCAAGTGAGCATTATACCTAGTAATACACAAAGGAAGTGTGAAAAAGAAAGTGGCAAAGAGAGTGCCGGTTAGAGCCAAATGTGGATTTGGCAAGTGTGTGGCACTACGAAAGAAAACAACGAAAAAACAAGTCACTACAACAAAAACAACAACTGCTTTGGGGCTTCTATTAGCTCTATTTCATAAAAGAAGTCGAAAAAAGAACGGTAGTTGTAGAAATGGTTTAATGCCAGCTCATTTCTGTAATGGTGATAAGGCAAATGGCATGAAATGCTTTGAGCCTAACAGCTGGCTGCTTAACAAACTGCTGATTTACTGCTTTTATCAACTGGCAAGCAGAAACTTGGCAAGCAGCATGCGAAAAAGGCGAAACTAAAGCGAAAATTATTGCAAAGAGATTTCACAAAGATGTCGTAATTGAGTGTGGACCACCGACAGGATATGATTTAAAGGAAAAACTGTGCAAAGAAGAAGCACTAAGCAAGGAAATCATAAAACGAATTACAGCGAATATATGAAAAATGAAGCTAAAATGTCTATGAAACAAGAAAAATATGTTAACTTTGGCTGCATAGAAGCAAAAATATACTTTACATTTGCCTTTTAATGGCTTAAAAGTGTATAAAAAGGACTTTACCTTGAAGTTTCTCGCTCAGTTTGTATGGCAGTTACATTCTATATTGAAATGAAGTGCACAATTTCTTGAGATATCAAAGCGCCACTTTGGAAAATAACTCATGACAAATATCATGTAGATATCTCGGCAAAGAGAAACATTTTTCATAAAATAATTTAGTTTAGATCGTTCACTTTGTACAGCAGCTATATGCTACAATGATCCAATTTTAAAACTTTCTTCAGAGAATACACCATGTCTTCAGGCAATAATCCATCCACATTTCTTGAAGATAACTCTTCAAATCAAAAAGTTTTCCAGACAAGTAATTGATACCGAACGTTCAGTTTGTATAGCAGCTATATGCTATAGTAAACCAATCCAAATAATTTCTTCAGGTGCCATAGTGTTCTCTTGGAAAAAAAAATCATGCCAAATTTCGTGATAATATCTCGTCAAATAAAAAACTTTTCCATACTAGAACTTAATTTAGATCGTTCAGTTTGTATGGCAGCTATATGCTAAAGTCGTCCGACCTAAACAATTTCTTTGGAAATTACACTATTGTGTTAGACAATAAGCCACACCAAATGCCGTGAAGATATCGCGACAAAATAAAAAGTTCTCCGTACCAGCTCTTGATTCCTATCGTTCAGCTTGTATGGCAGCAACACGCTAGAGTAATCCAATCTGAACGATATCTTCGAAGATTATAACGCTATCTTTGAAAATTATATATGCTAAATTTCATAAAGGTATCTGATCAAATAAAAAAGATTTCCACACAAGAACTATATTTCTTCCAGCAGTTTATATGGCAGCTATATACTATCATGGTCCGATATCTTTGATTCCAACAAGAGAACAGCTTAGTAAGAAGAAAAAAACTTGTGCAAAATTTTAAATCGAGATCTCAAAAAATTAAGAAACACTTCTCGCATATAAAGCCAGAAAAGAAAATGAGAGAGAAGCGGACTTAGCTAAATCAAATAAGTTTGTTTTCCGATTGTTTATATATATACTTTATGGGATCTTAAATATTTCCTTCTCTGCATTACAAACCTCGTAGCATACTCAATACACACAGTCCAGGGTATAGTAAGAAGCATCACATATTTCATAACAAAGTGCGAATCCACGAAGAGCGCATAGGAAGCAGCCAGAACATGAAAAGTTTCCTCCATCTTTTGCTGCAAAATCTCTACCATATTATAGCAACTAACTCGCAATAACTAAGTGAAGCAATTGCAAGTAGAAAAGGGCTTATAATATCCTCAAATGAATATGCGTGCAACACAACAGTAAAAATACCAACTAAATTACATAGAAGCAACAAAAAAAAAATGTGCACAATAAAAAAGTAGTTAAGAAGCAATAACAACTTCTTGTGAGCGCACAGCAAAAGCAGCAAAGCATTGCAACGTAAACTATATTAAATGGGCAAAGGCGGTGCGCGTTAGAAAAAAATGAGGTAACGTATACGCACTGGCGCACAGCAAAGCCACAGCTGCACTACACCTGCACGCGTATGTATTATTATATGTATGTGTGTACATCGCACTGACTACATTTGAAGGTGTATGCGTTGAGTTATGTGCGTGTGTGTCGCGTCTTCAGGTTGCTCCGTTTTTTTCCCGGCTGAGACGCTGATTTACGTGTACATATGTATGTACATGGTGCTTGAAAAGGCTTTACGAAGTTGTTAAAAGTTTGTGGGCCAGCATATGAGGTATTTTTCTTACTATTTCATTAATAAAAAGTGGCAGGCTTTGTTACTATTTATAAAAGCAGCTGTGCGCATAATCACTACAGTAGTTCTATTCTATGCATTTCTCTGGGCCCGTATATTTTTAGACTTTTGTGCCACATTTTTTTCCTTTTCTTGTAGAGTCTTTCATATACTTTGTAACAAATGTTTATGCCGGAGAAAATTTTGCTTCTCCTGACGCGTTTCCGAGGAGGCAGTTGCTGGTAGCGAGTGATGTCTGATTGAGAGTCAGAGTTTTTGAAAAAAATTTCGAAACATTGCGCTTCCTCTAACTACTAACTTCTCCGATTTCGAAGATGATGATAAGGATTCAATACGTAAAAATTATGTTTCTTTATCAGTCCGGGTCAAATTTGATCAAAGCGGTTTAACTTAATGTGCTGTTCCGTACTGTACTTATACTTGTATACTCTATTTGTATAAAATAGTTTGCTATATGACATGACTTTTTCTATATTCTATATACAGAGCTCTTGAAGGAATATTCGACGAAGATTTCGTATTCACAGAGTTTTTCAACATTTCTCATGTAAGGACATAGTAAATATTGGTGGTTGTAAAATAATAGCTCAGTTACTCTTTTTCTACACTTGGCTTCACAGCGTTATTTTTGACTATTGAAACTCAAATATTGGCTCTGGAGAAAGCCATGTGATGCGAAGGTAGTCGTAGAAAGAAATTCGCTAAATAAAAACCGGATTAAACGTGAATTTCTTGTACCGACTCAAAGAGAAAAGAATTTTACTCACAAAATATAAAATTTGCCAAAAAAAAAATATGTTAGGCAAGGTAAATTTGGCAGTCCAATAAGCCACGCATAGACCAGCTTGCTAAATCAAAAGTTTGACTCAAATAGAAAATATCTGACTAACAGAGAAAAGACTCAAAGGAAAATACCCTGAATTAAGCATTTAAGCTGACTTAAATAGAAAAACTCTAACCCAAATGGGAATATTCTGTCCCACAGTACGACAAATCTGACTCGAAGAAAAAAACAGATTCAAAGCGCGTAGACAATCGTTAAATGAAAAAACTGATTTTAAGAAAACTAACTCTGACTGAAAAGCACTGACTCATAGTGAGACATATCCGACTCAAAAAGGAAACAGAAATTCAAAGAGCAAAAAGAAATCTTCACATGAAAAAAACTGCCCTTAAGAGGAAAAACTCTGACAGAAACAGAGAAAAATACTGACTAAGTGCGAAATAAAACTGATTCATTATGAAAAACTCTAACTATGAGCGAACAAATTATGAATCCAAAAAAAAAAAAATATTTTAAAAGAAAAACTGTTTGAAAGCGAAAAATCTATTTTCTAAAAGTAAAATCTAAAAAAAGCTAAATCCAAGAAAAAACTCTAACGCAAAGAGAAAAATCTCAGGCTGAAAGAAAAAAACTCTAACACAAAGGCAAATCTGACTCAAATAGAACATAAGAGATTCAAAGCGATTAAAACTATTTTTGAAATGAAAAACATTTGCTTTAGGTGAAAAAACTCTGACTGAATGAAAAATAAAACTGACTGAGTGCGAAAAAACTATGAGTGAAAATAATATGACTCAAAATAAAAAAGTGATTTTAAGAGAAAAATTTACTGCAAGCGAAAAATTTATTTTTCAAAGAGAATAAAATCTGACTTAAAGCGAAAAAGCTTGACTCAAAGAAGATAAACTCTGAATCAAAGATAAAAAAACTCAGATCCTGATGCAAAGAGAACAAGCTCTGACGCAAAGACAACGATATCATACCTACAGAGATTCAAAGTGCAATAAAGATTAACAAATGGATGAATGTAGAAGAAAAAACTCTTACTCAAAGAGAAAGAATTTACTCAATGCGAAATAAAATTGACTCAGTACGAAAAAACAAAAGCACCAGTTAAAAAATTACAACTCAAAATGACAAAAATATTTGTTAAACTGAACTAACTCAAACTGACTCAAAGCGAAACATATATTATTCAAAAAGAATGAAATCTGATTCAAACCAAGAAAAGGCTGGCAAAAAAAAATAAAAAATAAAAAACTCTAACTCAAAGAGAAACTTCTCCGGCTCAAAGAAAAAATCTGACGCAAAGAGAATGAATTCCGACTCAAAGAGAAAAAAATAATATCGAAATATTTTTAAAGAGACGCTACTAAGAGAGACTTTAACTACATTTCAAGCGCCCATGTTACTTTTGTTGTAAATATTAACAAACAAATAACTTCTTCTTAATTGAGATTCTGACAAAATTAAGCTTAAACAAGGCAATTGCTTTCTGAAGAACAAATCTGAAATCTTAAAAATGTTTAACACATATTTTTGAGACCACAAATGGTTGCTATATATTATATATTTATGTATATCCTTTTAATATTTATTTATTTTATGCCGATTCCAACCCAAATTTAGCGCCACCTTACTTTTTTTTACTATTTTCATTTGTTATTTTGTTTGTTAATTTTTTTCCGCCGTTACGTTTGTGTCATTCCAGCAACTTTGCGGTGGCATTAGTATGCACACCTACACACACACAAACATGCACACATACGCAAAAACATTAATGCAAAAGCAGGAAATTGTATACAGAAACACATTTAAAACTACACCTGACAGCACAGAAACACAAAAGCGTAAAATTAAATGTGCCTCCACACAGACAAAAAGACACATACATACCCACACACCTTCATGACGTTACCAGCATTGGTCGCTCATATTCGTATGTGTATATATGTATTTACTGTTAGTCTATAGTATTTTTCATACTTGTTCACCACTAACTAGTCTCCGCTGTGTCTTCTTTCCATTTAATACTCATTTGTTGTGCTGTTGTTGTTGGTGTTTGTTTATATTTTTTTCGTTTTCTCACTTTTGACTATCCAGCAGCTCGTATTCATGCTACTGCATCGACGGTTACACGGGAATTCAGTGCCAAACAAATTGGGATGAATGCTGGTCGGGGCCCTGCCAAAACGGCGGCACTTGCATAGATGGCGTCGCCTATTACAACTGCACGTGTCCGGATGGTTTTACTGGTAAGTGGAGTCGCTCGCACAGCATGCAGTGAGTGCTTTCGAAAGCGCTCGAACACAAACGCACTTACATACATGCAGATATGTAACTATATGCACGCTTATGTGTTGCTTTTTACATGTATTTGTATGTATGTGTGTGTTCGTGTGTATTTGCCCTACTCCTAACCTCACTTATTTGCCTCGATACAATACTTTTACATTTTTTATTGGCATTCACTCCCTTTTGCCATTGTTGTTATTGTTGTAACAACAGGCCAACAACTCGAAAGCGTCGAGACTCGGAAACTCTATTTTAGTGCTATTTTTAAGCTACTCACATTTGTTTGGCCATTGTTTCGCCGCTATCCCAATGCGAATGTGAGTGGGTCTGAAGGAGTGCACACGCACACACACACATATGCATGCATATAACTTTACAAATACATATGCCGTTCGTTGTCGTGTAATGTAGCCTGTATATTTGTGTGTGTATGTGTGTGTGTGGCGCACGTGTAACATGAATTTTATTGTGTTGGGAACAAACGAGACCGCAAACCAAGAATACAAAACCTGTCTCTTATACACATCTAGATGTGTATAAGAGACAGGTATATTTGTGTGTGTATGTGTGTGTGTGGCGCACGTGTAACATGAATTTTATTGTGTTGGGAACAAACGAGACCGCAAACCAAGAATACAAAACAATACCTGAAAGCAGAAAATGGAAAAAATTTGTAAATAAAGCAAATATACGAATAAATATAGATATAAAGATAAAGGAAAAATAAGTGTGTTACGGATAGTCAGCAAACAAAAGTTCGGTTTGATGCTGCACTGATTTTATGCACTAAATGAAATTAGAATAAGTAATTGATTTAATATTTTCTGGTAAGCTTTAAAATCAATTAAAAGCGAGAAGGGCAAGCAAGCAGGGCAAATTTCTGGAACATACATATCTTCTCAAATAAGAAAGTCTCCCATACAAGGGCATGATTTTGATTGTTCAGTTTGTACGGCGGCTATATGCTACAGTGAACCGATATGCGCCATTTCCGCGGAGATTGGATTACTGTTTTGGATAATAAAATATACCAAATTTCACAAGGATAACTCATCAAATAAAAAAGTTTTCTGTACAAGAACTTGAATCCGAGCACTGAGCTTGTACGGCAGCTATATGCTAATGTGATTCGATCTGAACAGTTTCTTCAATTATTATACGATTATTTTGGACAATGATCCATACCAAATTTCTTGAAGCTATCTCGTCAAGAAAGACACTTTTTTATACGAAAGCCCGATTTTGTTCATTCAGTTTGTATGGAAGCTATATGCTATAATGGTCCGTTCTAAACTATTTGTTCAGTTACTATTTCATTGCTTTGGTTTATCACCTGTGGCAAATTTCATAAGGATATGTCGTTAAATAAAAAAATTTTTCCTACAACAACTTTACTCTGATCACTCAGTTTGTATGGCAGCTATATGCAATAAATGCCGATATGAATGATTCCGACGAATAAATAGCGCCTTATGAAGAAAAAAACGTATGCAAAATGTCATATCGATATCTCAAAAACTAAGAGACTACTTCGTTTATAGAAACAGGAATGGGAACACGGGAATGGCTAAATCTTCTCAGCTTGTCACGCTGATAATTTGTGTATATATCTATTTTATACGGTATTCGACGTTTCTTTCTTGGTATTTCAAACTTCATGCCAAACTTAATATAGCCTTTCGATTATAATTACAAACTCTTACTTCTTCTCACACGAAATACCAAGTACAACCAGATCCTTAGCCTCTTGATTTATTCAACGTAGTCGAGGGCTTCCTCTTTCTTTATTTCGAAAACCGTCAAAGCTGGATTGTGCTCTTCCATATGGACAACATGACCTAGCGAGCGTAGCCACTGTCTCTTAATTCGCCGAACTATGTCCTCGTAGATCTCATACAGCTCATCGTTCCAACGCTTAAGATTTTTCGTCATCTTTCGCAGAACCTTACTCTCGAAAACTCAGAACGCCGATTCATCAGACGTCGTCATCATCCATACTTCTACACCATATAGCAGAACGGGAATAATGAGTGACTTATAGAGTTTGATTTTTTCAGAGAGGACTTTACTTTTCATTTTGCCGATTCAGTCCGAAGTAGCAACTGTTGGCAAGAGATATTCTGCCTTGGATTTCGAGGGTGATATTCTTCTTGGCCTTGGTGCTGGTTCCAAGATAAACGAAATTATCTAGTCACGAGTGAGACGACAGGTTTTTGATGGCAGGAGATATTTCGTCTTGTCCTTGTTCACAACCATAGCAGATTACTCGCGCGAGATTGTGTTCTCGACTACTAGCCGTGGTAAAATACACCGAAATTTTAACGAGCCGATAGAAAATTCGATTGGAGCTTTGATTTGGATCATAAAAATTTCATTGAATAATAAAACTATGACCTCACTTCTAATCTTTCTTATAGGAATAGTACTTCGAAATAACTCTGAAATTTAGATTAAATGCTCTCAAACCACCATTAGGCAATGTTCATATAGTGTAAGGTATGGTACAGAAAATATGTGAAATGAGTACACGTTAACGCTAACTTCTTTCTTAAATACTTTTTACTATATTTAAAGTGTCTATTTAAACGTGTACTTTCATATATGAGTATACATATATAATATATGCAGCTGTGGGTGTATTCGATTTGGTGGTTTAATTTTACATACACACATATACAGGTCTAACACGCAGCCACCGAAACTCACCGTAACCTCCCGCTCTCGCTCCCCGACTACATCTCCACCAACAAACTTAACATGTATACACATATATATTGTACCTATGTATGTAGGTACGTATGATCATGCATAAATGATGTCAATGTGAATATTCTCGGATTCCGTTATTTGTTGCGGAAGTACTCTCGGCGCTACGTGTGAAGCACTTAGTCGAAATGGAGCAAAGAAATGTAAACAATGCAGCGCACACTTGCACACAAACAAACGCACAGTTGTAGGTATAATCATATATATATAGTATATGATATATACGTATATATATATATATAATTCCTAGGCGCTTAACGGTAGCTGTAAATATTTTTGGGAACAAATCTACAAGTTTAGCGCTAACATTTTTTGCCACTTTCTTCACTGGACGAATTCATGCACGTAATGCACTTCGGCAATCACAGCAGTATGCGCAGCTGTGCGTGAGTGTATAGTGACTCCCACTTTGCATGCATATTTAAAGTGTGTAACACCGAGTCATTTGCCGTTTCCGAACACTTATTCGTAGCCATTGAAGTGTGTGAAAATTTATTATTCCGGCAGGATGTGTTGAAACTCAGTTAGCGATTGCTTTCTGCATTTCGATTTGTACGAAACCAGCAAATCGTGTGGTGCGCTGTATTTATAGTAAAGGTGATGAAAAGTTGCTTTTAAAGGAGTAAGCAAGATGCTATTAAACATTACTTGTATACTCTATGCAAGGGATATTAAATTTGGCAAGAAGTTTGTGACCGCCAGAAGGAAACTTCGGGACCCAAAATGGTGTATCTCACCTTCTATATATACGCGAGTTAGACCTTCAGTTTCTGAGAAAAGATGTGAAATCCAAGAGGCGCTGCCATACAAACTGAACGATCGCAATCAAATGCTTTTACGGTAAACTTTTTCATTTGTTGAGCTATCTCAGCTATAATATCCTAAGTCAATGTTTATTCTTTTTCTGCATTAATCATGCCTCTGCAGACTTTTTGATTATTATATGTGATAAAGTTAAAGCTCGCAGCTTACTAAGTTGAGCCACCCTTAGGAAAAGAAGTCCAAAAAATGAAATTACTTGATATGGGCTGACGGGCAGACCTATGATAGGATTCAATGAATTATTCATTCTTAAAAACGGCCAGTTCTGTGCTCCAATTTCGCCTCCGTGAAGTAAGAAATCTCAATATCTAGCTATTTTTATAGTTCACCTCTTATCACACTTTTAGAAATAAGTGAGGCTTTGGTCATATGCAGTAAGAGTTTTAAAATATTTATAGTCTTTCGATACCCTGTCTGAGGAAACAGTCATTGATAACGCAGTCCAGTAAATTAGTGAAACTAATTAACTCGGGTTTTAATATACACATATTATAAATTTATCGATACATATTTTTTTTTTATTTTTTTAGGAAAAAATCGATTTTTTAGATTTATGTTGAATTTATTTCTGCAGAACACGTGCACTTCTCTACTCCATTCTGCAGCAAAGTAGATATTCTTGAGATTAGCTTCATCCGCAAACTTATTAAGAGCTTTAATAATATTTTTCAGCCGTACAGAATTTTTTTTTGAATGCCTCCTCGGTAATCAAAAAGGCACCCACAGAGTAGTATTTATGTATAAATGCGCCCTGTAGCCATGGCGTGCCCTTGCTGTACGCATGCTGAGCACTTAATAACCCTTTCCTTGGAGCTCGACTCCTAAGAAGTCCATGAGTGTCGCTAGCGTTTTCAATAGGAATGAGAAGAGACTGATAAGCATATTTTCCTTAGCAGTAACAAGAGAGCGTTTACCGGCCTTCGGCATGAACTTTACGCTAAGCCATCTCCAAGCCACCTCCAAGGCGACAGCTTTACTCCTGCAACTTACAAAAACAGCATGTTTTCAGTGAAAGCCGAAAAAATGCAGAGCGATTCCTATGAATAATATTTTAAAATTCATAACATTGATATGGCAACGCATGCTAATTAAATATGTTTTCTCCAGCAACATTTTTCTACTTGCAACAGCAGTCAAACGCACCTACGCACATCATTTCTAACGGTAGAAACATATAAATTTTTATATTCATGAAAAAATGCCTTCGGATGGGCAGATTCCAATGAAACTCAGCATTGCCAAGCTTAGCGCGTTGCCAGTCAGGAGTAATGATGCGCCGGGAAAAATGAAATCAAAACGCTTTTGCAACAACACAAAAACCCAACATATATGTATATAAAGATGCACACACACAACCATACATACAATTGCATGCCGCTTGGCTGTCACGAGCGCCGCCTTTCCATTGCTTTTTGCGCGCCGTCATTATAGCCTGCAGCTTATGATGATATCATGTCTGCGCAGCACTCAGAACCGGCGCTGAGCGGGTAACGGTAGTTAAAGTGACTTAAACAAGCAGGACGTGTGGGTGAGCGCGTAGTGGTACGCTGGCATTTGCAAAGGCGCGCTGCTACCAGCAATCAGCGTGCCTCATATCAACTATCCACCGCTACTAACTAACGCACACATATTACACACACACTCATTCATGAAGTCACCGCGTTACATGTGGGACTTGCGTTGCCTGCGGGCCTTCGGCACTCGCAAAGCTGCGCTTTTTACTGTCACTATTTTTGCACTTGCCTACCTCTCATCCGCCCACGCTATTTTTTCTCTACTTAATTTGCATTGAGCGCGTCGTGCTCCGCGTCGCCATGCTTGCAACATAGCGCTGCTTTGCGCATTGCTGCAGCGCTGTGTGTACGTTGGCATGCTTTGTGTTTGTTGTTGCCATGGCAGTGTTTATTATTACGCAGACATGATACTGCGAGCGCTTGGTAATTACGTTGCATGCAACGCATAATGAGCAGCATTGGTGGCAAATCAGAGTGCCGCGCTCGACTAACGGCAAATTTCCCATCCATGCACCGCCAAGTGCGTGTGTTATAGAAAATATGCAAACAAAATAAATTGGAAAATTGTATAATAACAAAATATTACAACAAAACGGTCATTGCTGCGGCGTAAAAGCTAAATGAGGAAAGTTGCAATGAGTGCGTGCAACCAAATGCGCGTTGGTATTTTTCATTGAGACTTTTTCCTATTTTGCATTTTTTCTAATATCCTTGATGTGCGGCTAACGGCTATTAGCGCGTTGGTACTTACAAAAACACACATTAGAACATTGCAACAAATATGTGGCAAGCTAAATGATGCATTTAAATTGCTTCGCCAAAGCATGACGCCTCATGCGGCAAGCGGGCAGAAATAACGTCACAATAATATGTATGTTAAACAGCAACAATAACAAAACAACAACAACCACTCAACACTGGTATTGCTGGTTGCTGAACAAGTACGCCGAAATGCATATTTAAAAACTCATGTTGAAAAATTTTCAACCACACATACATGCATGATTCATACACATACTTGTATTATAAATATAGATATAAATATACATTATATACATGCATACACACAGCTCACCTACATGAGTTAAGTATGTATAAGCACATGTCTGTCCACAGCCGTGCAAAGCATGCAGTGCCATTACTGCATTTTCAGTCGCCTAAGTTGGCAGGACGCGGCACATAATGGCTCTCGTCAATATCGCCTACTCACTTACCTCTGCAGTCGCAACCGCGGTCGTTTAGTTGTGCCGCGTTTATAAAATGCAGCGAATTTGTATGCAAATGTGTTTGACTGCCGCATATGATTTCGAAAGTATGCGTGGAAGCCGCGTTGCACTTTACGGCTGCTATGACAGCTGGCTAACTGTTGTACTTACAGTACATTCGCATTAATAAATGGGTACAGAACTTAATAACTCGCAATAAAATGCTTGATATCCATACCTCTCCCACAAACTTTTATTAAATGAGACTTTTATTAACACCAGATTTAACATATTCATACGACAAATTTATCGGTATTTGTTTTTATTTTGTTAGTAAAAATTTGGTTGTCTCACAATTATATTGACTTTATTTTAATATTTTCGATAAAAATATCGATAAAATTTTCGATAACTTTTTAAAATCATCGATATTTATTTTTTAATTTTATTCATAAAAATTCGATTTCGTGACAATATTTAATTTATTTTTTTTTATTTCGTTAGTAAAAATTCAGTTTTCTTACTTTGATTTAATATTATCGAGAAAAAAATATCGAGAAAATTGTTTGATAACTTTTTCGAAACAACGGTTTGTTTTTTAAATATTTTATATACGAGTACATAATATTCTCACTACACATTATGTACTCGTATAGAAAACTCGAAAAAACTTTTAACTCGAGAATTAATATATATACATGATAAATTTATCGATAAATATTTTCTTAGTTAATTAGTGAAAATTTGGTTATCTTACATTAATATTGCCTTTACTTTAATATTTTCGATTAACAATATCGATCAAAAAAATTATCGATAACATTGTCAATAAATCTATTTGTGTTTGTAATATTTTATATGTATAAAATATAAAATTATTGATGCATCCATTTTGGACTACTATTTTATTTCACCTAAGCCTTAAAGCCAACTAAATCTCACATAACCACGACGTGAAAATATATCGATTTTTCTCTTCAATTAGAGCAGTTCATACTGCTCATACTCGATTGATTCTCTTTTATCATTATTGACTTGAATTAAGATTTTTTAAATAAAGTTATCGATAAACAACAAACCACACATAAACTAATTTTTCATTAAAATATCTATATATGAATTTAAAGAAATACAAGGTGGGCTGCAAAGTAAACAGGACATCTATATGTCGACTGATGCGTTAGAATCTGCTATTATTATCGATTGTCCAGTGAGAATTTCATAACATTTCATTGATTGAAAGTGAAGTTATTGCGTTTTAAGTATGAGTATGTTGTGTTATCGGTGCGAAAATGAGCTTCGAACAAAGGGCCAACATTAACTCTTGTTTTAAAATTGATAAAACTTTTACCAAAACGTTTCAACTGATGAAAGAAGTTTATGGCGATGGTTGCATATCCCGTAGCAGAGTGCACGAGTGGTTTTAACGTTTTCAAAGTGGTCGTGAGGACATACATAAATGATGATCAACATGTGGGCCAATCAAAATCCGCGACCACCGGAAATTCCATAGAAACTGTGCGTGAATTCATCAAAAATCAGCCGAAATCATCATTGAAATTCATGGAAATGGAATTGAACATCTTCAAAACTTCGATCTGTCGCATTTTGACCGAACATTTGGTCTTACAAATGGTGTCTACGGTTTGTTCCACACAAATTGACTGACGACCAAAAATTGCTCAGAATCCAACTTTCGAAGACGATTATTTAACCAAAAATAAGATTTTTACCATTAACCACTCGCCGCATTCACCTGATATCGCACCGAACGACTTCTTCCTTTTCGGAAAAACGAATTTTCTCATGAAAGGAAAGCGCTACGCAGACGTAGAGGCCATTCAAAAGGTTTGCACCGCCATACTATCGGTCATACCGGCCAACGAGTTAAAACGCTCGTTCGACATGCTTTTGAACCTTGCAGAAAGCTGTACTGAAGCAGAAGGAGACTATTTTGAATAAAATAAATTGATTTTTTTTAAGTCCTGTTTACTTTGGAATGCTCCTGCTATTTCGACTTTTATTGGTTTGAGTTTTAAATTTGAAATCTTTCTATGATATTAAAGAATGGAAAGAATATTTGTTATTTTCGCTCAAAAGCAGACAGAATAAAACACAAAAAACTAAAATATTAAATAGAATGTTTCGCCATCGAAGGCAGTCCACGTGAAGAAATTTTATTGTATTTTGAAGTAAACATTCAAAATGATTAATATTTAGTAGTATATGTAAAGAACCTGCAATAGAGATTTTCAATTCTATGATCACACCCAAAAATTGGCTATAATATTGTAGATTATGTGAAACGGCAACAACAAAATCTAAAGTAATACTTTCTCTGCCTGAACTGGTAAAATTGTATGCTTCCGCAAAAAAGTATGCTTATAAATAAACATTTATAGTTTTTGATTCTCTAACTAAAACTACTCGAAAGAAAATTTTAACAAAAATTATCCAAGAAACTCTTTCCAGCCATATATATTTCAAGAAACACGTCTAAATGTTGACAACTTTGAACGATTATAGCTTTTCAACATAACTTATTTGTATAGAAAACTATGGAAATTTTTTAGAAATATTTCCAAGGTGTATGGAGTAGCTTTGTAAATACAATTTTTTGTTGTATATCTACATTTTCACATGAAACTCCCATTTAAAAATGCGCACTATACAAACTGTACATACCTTGTCATATATAAAGCAGAAAATCTGCATTTGCCACCACGCTTACGACTGCTTGTGGCAGTTATGCGTTTCAATTTTAATATGAAATGAGGCCAACGCTAATGTGCCCACACACAGGCATTGTGCTATGCTTGCTGCCAATACAATTGTTGTTGATTTTTATGAACGAATGCAAATGTCAGTGCGTGGAGGCTCTTCGAGGCTGCTTTACAATTGGTTTTGTTGTTTTTGTTTTATAAATATTCATGCCATTTCACATCTACGCACCGACGCTACCGTTAGCTGCGCAGATTTACCACCTAATTTACACACACGCCCACACAGACACATTATTCATTTTGGCGGCTGCGTTAACTGCGCAGCCTTCAGGGTTAAGGCTCACAACACGCCTTGGCAAGCAAAGCAAAAGTGTCTTTTTGTTGGCTTGCAGGCACAGGATAGTGTGCGCGGCTGACTTTTATCTTGCATTTTCTATATTGTGTGGCCGCAAAAGAAAATTATGAATAATGAAAATAATCAAGCTGAATTATGTAAGTGGGAAAGGAACACTAAGGGAATTTATTTACTCTTCTTCTTCTTGATTGGCGTAGTCACCGCTTACGCGATTATAGCCGAGTTAACAACATTTATTTTCTACTACTGAAAAAATTATAACTCTAATACTAATTCTAAAAAAAATTTCAAACGAACTCGAATAATTTTTAAAAAGCAACGTTTTGCACTACTTAAATATTTAAAATTTTATGATTGCACCAAAAAGTAAGCAATAAATATTAAGAAAATTTGTTTTTTAACCATAAATTAGTTTTATGGAAGTCAAATGAATTTTTGTACAAATTATTGTACTGAGAAAAAATAAATTGAATCCCCTTTCCGAATTTATTTTCAAGGCAAAAGTTGAAGGCACCTCACTTCACTTTATAAGAGCTGCTCTACAATTTACCAACTCACATATTTTCGATCAACATTAAGTGTCATGATTCTCCTTCTTTAAGTGACCTAAATTTTCTGTGCTAATGAGTAGTTC
The DNA here is from genome assembly GCF_001853355.1 of Bactrocera latifrons. Lineage (NCBI taxonomy): Eukaryota > Metazoa > Arthropoda > Insecta > Diptera > Tephritidae > Bactrocera > Bactrocera latifrons. The sequence continues at coordinate 306,450 of NW_017537256.1, read as the reverse complement.
TTTAATTGAAGCAACTGTAAGGCAACAGAAAATAATACATTCACTAAAATTTAGTATCGTTGCCCGTTGCTTTCCTAACTTAGCTCATATAAAATTATGAGCCACGTCAATCACATCGATGACAGCTAAAAACAGCAATAATGAAGTACTGCAAGGCAAATTAATAAAAAAAATCGAAATCGAAACTGGGTTAAGCGCCTAAAACTGGGTTAAGCGCCACAAACCACGGACGCGTTGCATGCATCAAACCCAGCAATGTGATGATTCAATTAAATGCGTATTGGGCTTCATCGCAGCCAAATTGACGAGCGCAATGAATGAAATGCACAAGCGTGTTCACATCAAAATGAGACCAATTATTTGACGCAAAATTTGTTATACATTTCTACAATTGTACAAATTTTCTACTTGTACAAATACAGCTAAGTGGTTACAGCATTCGTTGTAGAGGTAGCAAATACGAGCGGCGTCGACATTATTTGAAATTCGACATAAATTTCGGTGTCAAATATGTGTGTATATGTATACAATATGTGGTACATAAGTAATTTTCATTGATTTTATCATATTTTCAAATAACTGCTGAAATGCCGAAAAGTGAACTAGGTGAGTAATATCAGAATTATTGGTTATTGTTAATATTTTTACCCTGAACGGGGTATATTACATTTGCTTAGAAGTTTGTTACAAGCAGAAAAATACATGCATAGGAGATCATATAAAGTGTATATATATCTGATAAACAAACGCAAAAGTATGAAAGGGATCCTAAAAAAGTGTATATAAATTATCAGCTCTGGGTATCTCTGTCACTCTGTTGGTCTGCATATGTGAAAAGTACTATTCAGTTTTTGAGATATCGAGCTGAAAAATTTCACACATATTCTTCCGCCTGTGAAGCTAGTCATATGATGGAAAGATCGAAATCGGACCACTATAGGATATAGCTGTTATACAAAGTTACAGATCGAAATGAGGTTCTTGTAAGGAAAACTTTTTTATTTAACAAAATAGCTACATGAAATTCAGCACAGATTATTTTCCAAGATATCTCTACAAATTTCTAAGAAATTCATCCGATCGGATCACTATAGCATATTGCTGCCACACAAACTGACATACATATAAAAAACAATTCTTATATGGAAAGCTGTATAATTTTGAAAGCTACCGTCACTAAATTCAGCACAAATTATTTTCACAGAAATTTCTACAACCTCCAATGAAATTTCTACGATCGGAGCACTATAGCATATAGCTGCCATAGAAACTGACCTATCAAATTCAAATCCTTATAATTAAATCTTCTTAATTTTGAAAGATGTCTTTACCAAATTCAGCATCTACTCTTCAACACAGCGCTATAATCCCCAAATATACTGCTCAGATCAAACCACTATAGCATATATGTAGCTGCTTTACAAACTGGTTGATCAACATAAAGTCCTTATATGGAAAACTTTGTTATTTGGCAAGATATATTCACAAAATTTTACATGGATTATTGACTAAGCCAATGGTCTAATCTCTGAAGAAGTTGTTCAGATCGGACTACTATACCATACAGCTGTCATACAAACTGAACGATCGGAATGAAGTGCTTGTATGAAGAACTTTCTCATTCTGCATGTGTTATAACTTGCAACTACAGTGTAATCTCCGAAAAAATTGTTCAGATCGCTCTACTATAGTGCATAGCTGTCATACAAACTGATGAATCAACATCAAGTCCTAGTCTTGAAAACCTTTTTATTTGGCAAAACATTTTCATGAAAATTGAAATGAATAAATGCCCAAAACTCTCTCTCGTCTTCTTATATGAAAAGCCGTTTAATAAAAAACAAAAAAAAAAAAACAGTTTATTAATTTTTTTTTTTACATAAAGTATATTTCGAAATTTTCCACATCGAGGCTGATTTTTCTGCACTTCACTGCCACGCTTGGCCAAAACTCAACTCAGCAGCATGTCGAAATCTTTTGTTCACCTATTAACCCGAAAATCTGTGGGCCTTTTGTGCGGATTTGCGCTAAAATTTTTCAACTCTCTTTGGTTTGCGCGCACCAGCTCTACGCTCCGCATTCAACTAGTATATATAGACTTATATGAGTTAGACTCATATCCTTGTATGTATTTGGAAAAAATAAACTACTACTTCGGTGCTTAAAAGCTTTCTTTGAACTTTTTTCATGCAATACGGCTGCCAATCCTCCGGCGTCTTGCTGCCGCATATTTGCAGCTCACCGATGGCTGGCAACGTATCGGCTGCATCGCTTACAAATCCTTTTTAATTAATTGCATTTTCAAGTGATTTCCCATTGAATTTTGAAATTACAGCCACCTCATGTGCTGAGCATGCGGCAGGGCCAACATGCAACACCAACCCGCACCGAGCTATTGTGGCAGTGGCAGCGGCAGGGCTGGGTCAAAGCGCGCTTGCTGCGCTAATAATGTGTAGTGACTGGAAATTTTCATGCCGGCTGCGGTTTGCCTTATTGTGGTTGTTGCTGCGACCAGCAACAATAACAAAGTCGTTGCTAAGCAATGCCACGGCGCTGGGGACTACGCCCGCAACTGGCGTCGGTTGGTTGCTGATTGAGGTTTGGTTTGAGGCTGCACCGCCGCCTGGCCATGCCAGGCCTTCGTGGGGTCGCCCACAGCAGCAGCGGCAGCAAAAGCAGCAGCTTCTTAGCACATTCTATATTACATATTATTATTTGTTAGCGCCGCTTGCTGCTGCCGTGCTGCCACTTGCCACCCCAGCAAGTGTATATTGCGTGTTTGCACTAGTTGTTGCCGCTGCCTCGCCGACCGCTGCTGCTGCTGCCGCTTGTAATCATGTGAATGCATGTGGAAAATTCCACTTCAGATTGCAAAAGCGCGGAAAATTAGAAAATTATTGTGGTTGGCGGCGCGCAGCAGCGGCATGCTACTGCATAGAGATACAGGGTGTGTGCTGGTGTGTTGCTAATAGCCAACGTTGGCGTTGGGTTAAGTGGGGCACTAAAGGTAACCGCTTGCCAGCAAGCAGGAAATTGCACATAAAGCATGCGCACAAGTAAACATCGTTGCAACGTTATTTGTGCTGATGCTGTTGCTAGCATTTGTTGCCACCTGAATTATGCAGCAGTTGCAATTGAAATTACATTGCAATCGAATTAAGATCACTCATACGCCCCGGCAACTGGCTGTTGAAATGCAATCGAAGCGCCCTTGCCGTTGTTAAATAGGTGAAATGCAAAAAAATCGCGCTTGCTCTTCATTATACTTGAGGTATGTGTGTATTGTGTGTGTGTGTGTGTGAAGTGTAACCTTGGCACCGCCTTGCCATTTATTACACCATCGAGTCTCGACAACTAACCGCAGCGCGCTTTCTCAAAGCTCATTACAAGAGTTTTTCATTGCACGCCGCACTTGTGTGCTGACTGCGCTCATTTCGCTCATGTTGCTTGCGTTGCCATTTTTATTCCATTCTCTTCTTGTTGTTGTAGTGTGGTTTATCTGCCGCAACAACAATAGCGCAGCATTCGTATGCTTACGCTGGCATTTCTTCATCAGTGATTTTCCGTTTCTACTGATTTACCGCAAGGCATCGAGGCGTATTGTGTTCGCAGCTAAATGCGCTCAGTCACAACAATAGCAACAACAAAAATAGCAACAACGCCACGTAAACACAAAAAATCACAGGTAAAACAATGTGTGCAACCCATCGTTGACGGAAATTGAAGCAAAAGTTGCTGCGCTCGTCTTTCATTTGCCGTGATCGTCTTTCCCGCTGCCGCGCTTCGCTTGTTGGCGCAACCTTTTGAGTTATTTGCCATTTTTGTTTTGTTTCATCCGCGCTCAGCCATTATGCAGATGCCATGGTACGTTATTCAATATCCATGTGTACAAATACGAACGCAGCTTTGCGCCAACAACGCCCGAAAGTATGCAAAAACGCCGAAGGATGGAAATTAAAAGTGCAAAGTTCGTTGTTTTTGCGCAGACAAGCAGGGGGTGGGGGGGCGAGCGTTTCCAGTTGATTGCCTGCGGGGCAAGGCAAAATTCTGGTTTGAAACTTTTTATGGAATCTTTTTGGCATAAAATTCAAAAGAGTTTTCAAATATTCATTTTCAAAAATGTTTTTGTAATAATTATTTCGACAAAACATAAATGCGTCTTTATTGAAATTGATGTTTAACAAAAATTGAAGTTTTAGTTTCATCTGGGTTGAGGTTTTTCGAAAAGATTGCATTTTCGTCGGCTTAAGTGTTTCAAACCGAAAATTAGGCAACAAATTTGCTAGAAACTGAAGAAAATTTTATTTTAATCTCAACTGAGGATTTTCGAAAAGGTGTGCACAAATGTTTTAAATGTTTAATTATTGTCAATTTTCTTCATCAGGAATCATTTTTGGAAGAAATTTAAATATTTTCCAAAAATATTTCTTTATAATAATTATTTCTACAAACCATAAAGTAGGCTTCAACTGTTATTAATTTTTTCGAAAACATCTGCATTTTCGTCAATTCTAGTAATGGACGCCAAAAGTATGCTACACTCCAAAATTTTTTTCTTTAGAATAATTACTTCGACAAACCATAAAATAAGCTTCGTTCAAAGTGACTTTTAAATAACAATTAACAAAATTTTTTTTATAAAGATCTGCATTTTAGTTAAATCTAATATGATTCAAATTTTTTGAAAAGAGCTTTACTTCAATGAACATATAAGCATTGAACATTTTTCGATTTTCATTTTATTTTATGTCGTATACGAGGTGTGTTCAAAAAGTATCGCGAATTTTGTGTTTTTTCAAAAATTATTTATTTATTCATGAATATCTATTTGGCCGCTTCAAAGTAATCCCCATGACAATAATAACAAATATACTTTAAATTTTCTGTCACCGTCATATTCAATACAACCAAAAAGAAAAAAAAATAAGACAAAATTGCAGTTTAACTGTATTCAATCCTCCAGGCAACAATCGCACGAAAGTCAAAAGTTTTAATAATTAATATCAAATAGGCAAAGTCAATGACTTTGGCGAATTTTGAATCAACCTGCGGCAATACACCAACACACTCACTCTTATTTTTTCAACATTTTTAGCCAAAGTGCTATATATAAAGCAAAAAAAAGCGAAATAAACAAAATTATGAAATCCACAAGAAGTTATAAAGTCATAAAGTCGTATTTGAAATCAATTAAAAGGATTTCAAAAATCATTGACTTATCAACGTGTTGCTCAAAGCATTTACATTTATTTATTCACTCCTTGCAATGCTGGCGTTATTTGCATAACAATGAAAACGCTTTGCGGGCGTCTCTCCTCAATGCAATTTCGACGGGATAGGTGCGTACAGCTTTAGAGAATGCACGAGAAGCGCTGATTTTTGCTCAATCATTAAAAAAAGCTAGATTAGAAAAGTGTGTACTAATATTAGGTACCATGGCGTATGAGTAACATTTGAAGCACAAGTGTTTCGGTTGATCGTATGGCATAGTTCTGGCTTTATAACTAATTGTAACGATGCATAGTTCGCTAAAAACTAAAATCGCACATGCAAATAGATCAGTATACGTATTATGTGGGATTTGGAGGCAAACGTTCGTTTCAATAATCCGTTCGTCGTTTTCAATAATTCATGATCCCACATGCCATAAGGTTTGCGGTAGTTCTTACGAAATCCAGGCGCAGTGCTGGCAGGCAACATCTGTTTTGACAGCGCAAATCTATAGATAATAATGAGTAGAGCTGATTTCTGTAGAAAAAAATATATATTAGAAAATGGTTTATTACTTTTAGGTACCAAGGCGTATGAGTAACGTTCTTTCATTGATTGGATCGCTTTGCTAAGCAACATATTTTTATAAAAATATGTATTGAAAACGCAAAGCTATAAAATAATCATGAGAAGAGCTGATTTATATTAAATCGTGGAAAAAGCTATATTAGAAAAGTATGCAGTATTCATATGTACCAAGGCGTATGAGTAACATTTTATACACCGGTTTTTTCATTGATTGGATGACGTTGGAGGCAACACCATTTTATAAAAATATATGTAAAATAATATTATACATGATATCACCACGCCAACTCTCTAATAACCACTTGCAATATTAAAAGTATAACGGGGCGTATAAGTAACTTTTAAAATATTTCAGCTTTTTTTGTCTTAAAAAACCACTGAAACTTTATTTATTTTTAATTAAGAAATGAAAATAGCATAAAATACCCACAACTGCACTAATGACATAATTAATACAAAAATATAAAAAGCTTTGAAGCCGAAGCTAAATCAGTGTCCACTTTTCATTGTCATAGCAAAAGCAAACACAATATAAATATCGGTAATAAAAATAGGGATAAACATAAATGCCTATATATTTACATAACATTAAAAGTATTGCTTCAAGTCAAAAGGTTCTGTCATAATACTGTCATTTCACATGGTAATCCCTGCATAGACACGAGCTACTGTTCCCATGACAGCAATGCTAAACGCTACTAAACAATACGGATATCATGCCAATTTCAAGCGTTATTATAGATCAGTTCTTTCGAAACAACATTCAACCTTTGAAATCACAATGAAAGAGGCAGCAAATCGAGTTCTTAGCCTATGTTTCTTGGTAAGGCATAGCAAGGAAGTTATAAGATTATGAAATATGTGTGGTTATAGCCTATTTGTAGATCGCAGCACGAATGAAAATTACCTGAAAACTATATTTGTGTACATAGAGGTATTTTATAGTTAGGAGTGCCTACATAAACATCGTCACCTAAAAAGGAAAACAACGTCTCATCAAACAAAATCGAACATCGTTGCCAAATATATTAATCAATGTATAACCATTTTATAGCCAAAAATCAACATTTGTTTCAATATGAGTGTTTTCTATGATAGCGTTTTTCCTTGGCCCATAAGCTTATGAAAAATGATGTTAGGTTATTTTTCATTTTAGGTGACGACAAACTATCTGTGCATTGGTATAAATATATGTATAGATCCATGTTTTCGTACTCAAGCAGTAGTTATGGCATTCGCAAGTTAGTTTACTTCACATTTATCATAAGATTAAGAAAAATCTAAGAGCTCTATCAATTTTTGTTGAGCAAAAGCTATTCTGAATTTCTACTGCATAAAAAGTTTAGTGCCAAAACACTTTAAAAGCTTTAAACATTTTTAAATTCAATTAAAATTATATGAAAGGCAAACATTAGCTTATTTAAAGTAGACAAAGTCTTTATTAAAAAGTCATAAAATCGTTTTTAGCATCTTCAAGCATTTTCCATTTTAGTAAATATTATAGTATTTTTTAATAAATGAAGTTATTACAAAATTCATAAAAATTAAATTTTTTAATGCTTTCTCATGCTCTCACAAATGCATTTATGCTTAATTTTAGGTAGCGGCTATTTAATTTGCTTCAATAATAAAAAAACCAAATTTGTTATTATATCCAACTCATCATTTTGTACACAAAATTTTCTTGCCTTCAAAGGTGGAAAAGATAAATGTTAGAGAATAAAATAGCACCAATGGCGTCACATTTTTAGAAAATGTGAACATAATAAGAGATTCTTCAAAATCTATGTCAATCCTTCTTGACCCCAATACACTTGCGCCATTTTTTTTTTTTTTTTTTTTTTTGCATTGTTGACGCAATGCTGAATTGCCAGTAGTAGTAGTAGTAGTAGTAGTAGTAGTAGTGTAGTCAAACAAAAGAGTTACCGGCCCATAATTCTTTTTCCGAATAGCTTCCTGCAAACGACGCATAACACTCAAATTGTATTCCTTATTGAGAGTGCACTATGCCTCGATAACTTTTTCTTCAGATGATTTTTGCATTACTTTGGCATGGTTTTTTCGACTTTGACCGATTGTTCGTCTGTTTACGGGTCATAAGCATAGATCCAGGACTGAACGCCAGTCATGATACGTTTTATGAAATCCAGGTAGTCACAAACTTTTTTTTACAGCGTTAACGCGATGCTATTTTTCGAAAAAATCTAGTTATTTTTGCACCAATCGCACTTTCACTTTTCTTAGGCCCAAAGGATTTCTCCAAATGGTGTTCACTGATTCTTCCAATATTCCTACGATGCCACTAAGACTTCCAGATATTAATCGTCGATTCTCAGGCAGCAATTCCTTTATTTTACTGACGTGTTGATCATCAGTTTATGTCGATGGGCGTCCTAGACGTGGTTCGTCGTCAACGCGTTCTCGATCTTCTTTGAATAATTTGTATCAATCAAACATACGATATATATGGTATATCATATTATTTTCAAAAATAAATTTTCCGCGAATTTCTATAAAATATGTCACAGATTGCCCTTTATTTTCAAAAAAACTTGGTAATAAGAACTGGGGTCCCATTATTCAGTATCTGGACGCTTGTACAGTTTGGTTACAATGTGAACAATTCATAGTCATGGAGTGGCACACTCTAAAGGCACCAGTCGTGCAAATTTCCATCTGAAAACATTGATTAGACCCTGATTTGGATATTAGATGGTGGAAAATTCAGTTGAAATTTAAAATTTCACTATATTGAATATAGACGTGACTTATACCTGCTTTCACACATTTCCGCACTGAAATTTAAGAATCTCAGATCTGCGCGCTGCCACTCCCATCGCCCAATTTTTTCAATATTTCTTTATTTATTGGATCTCCTTTTTTTAAAGCCTAACAATAAGTTATAAAATCTTAAATCTATTTAAAACTAGACAAGCTCAAGCACGTAATTGATCTGTTTTGGTGATACGTTGCTCTTACGTACGCACGTATATTTCTTATTTTTAGAAGTTTTTGATATTAGGAATGTACTAAATTATTTGGATGATCTCGGAGTTTAGTTTTATATTTTATTCTGCTGTCCTCTACTCCTTTATTTACCGCAGCAGTATTCATGGATATTTTCATTACGCAAGTACCATGGCAAACGCGTGATTGTTCTAAGCATTTTTGATTGAAAAAATTTAACACTGATTCCCATAAAGCTCCCTTGTATCATCTGGGATGTAAAATTGTATATCTTTGAAGCATTTACTTATTGATATATGACACTTGTTGTAGTTGTAACAAAACCTATAAATAGAGTAATTCCAAATCGCTTATTTCAACAGGGTTGTAGGTATGTCTGCGCGAATTTGATTATTATCACTTGAATGGTTTAGAAGATATATATATTAAAATTATTAGAAAGCAGGCCATGTCCGTTATTTTAGATTTTTTTTTTCAACCATAAATGTCCCTACTGAATTCAATTCGTTGAACTAAATAGTTGCCTTGTATTTTATTATGGAGCTTAGTTATGGGATTTTGAAGATTTTCGATTGATGGCAAGGGTCCGCTTCCAAGATATTTTTACACAAGTTATCGCTTGCACGGACGGACGGACAGGTAAACAATGACTCGGAATTCAACTTGTCTCAACATCTTCATCATTTATATAAATATAACTCCATATTTAGCTTTAGGTGATACGTAGAACGGTTAGGTGGACAAAACCATTATACTCTCGAGCAAACATGTTATAATAAGTACGACAGAAAATATTGAAAGATTTCTTGAATAATCTACTGTTATATTGGTTGTCAAAAAAGTCTTGCGGTATTTTTATTGTATTTTCAATTGTTCATAAAATTTTTTTGATGACTCATGGCCAGCTCTTCACCGATGCTACGGCTGCTACTATGCCGGTCTCTTTCGACCAATTCAACGATTTTATCGCAATTTTCGACGACAGGCCTTCCGGAACGTGGCGCATCTTCGACCACCTCTACACCAGAACGAAAGCGTTGAAACCATCGTTGTGCGGTGGCAATGGAAACTGTATCGGGTCCATAAACTGCACAAATTTTATTGGCGGCTTGAGCTGCATTTTTGCCTTTATTGTAGTAGTACTGTAAAATATGCCGTATTTTCTCTTTATTTTGCTCCATGTTTGCGACGCTATAACTCACGAACGACTTAAAAGAAACGACAATCAATCAAACACGTGTTTTCCGCGTGAAATGGGCTTTCCAAAAAGGTATAGCATGACCCGATGCGACAAATAAAACTAGAACTACGCGCTTTCAGCGCTAACCACCGGAAATACCACAAGACTTTTTTGACATCCTAATATTTCGCACGTATGCATATTATTATCATGATGACCCGAGGTAATTTCGCTTTGTCCGTCTATCTGTCTCTTAACCTCTTTTTATTTGTGCAACCGAAATTAATTTTTTCTCTTGTTTAATCTCGAATTTGTTATATAAATTTGCTTTACTTATTCAAGGCAAAAAATTGTGTTTAAAAGTTGCATTAACTGAAAACATATCCCCTTCAGCAACTACAAAATTGATATTGTAAATATTTTAATTGCCTACATTTGCCAGTGAATATTTTTTGCCAACCCATAATGCACACAAAGCACTATTTATTGCATACTTGCCGCCTGTTTTACATATGAGCAAATTATGTAATTTTCCGCAGTTTTGAATCCTTTTCTATCGCAGATACTCGTAAATCTCCGCAAGCAATAACCATAAAAATGCGCCCAAAAAATACGCACACCAAAGCAAAAAAAATGCGGAAATAATAAATAATCGCCAGCAGATATTTGACAAAAACATAGCTTGCGCATGAATAACGACTATTCACAGTTATGCATGCACACACACAGACAGATACATCCATTTGACATCACTCAGCTATCAGCTGGCCGAGCAATAATATTTAACTGGCGATAACTACCTATAGCAACAGTTATTTTACAGTGAATAACGGTAAAAAGTATATACATTTATATGTTTATGTATATACATATATATTTAAATATGTACATTTGTATTCGTATATAGTATATGCCAATATTTTAAAAGCTCGTGTTCAACTGCGAAAGCTATTGAAGCATTGACCGCTAAAAAGTGTGACATAAATAAAAATTTAACTTTGAGCGCACCGACCTATAGGCAAACAAATACACATATGCACACACACACACACGCACACGTGCAAACATTTACAGCGTCAACATAAAACACAAAGCAAAGCAAAAACAATTAAAAGCATTACATAAATAAAGAAATTTCCACAAATGTGGCAACAAAACCGATTTTTCATTTCGATTTGCCACAATTCACCATTGACAACAACAACAAATACCGGATTTATCGTCTTTTTACACATTTACGAACAAATATTTTCGCAACAACAACAAATACGGCAAACACCTACCAGCTTAAACTAACAAATTCTCGCTTTGCTCGCAGCGAAAGAGCAACAAAAGCCCAACGATGGCCGATGCATTGAGCGTGAGTGCACAGGATCGGCTCTATGGCTGGTTACGGTACTTTGCGGCTTGAGTGCAGTCATTCATCAAAAATAAATTAAATGCACAGACAATCACTTTGGCATCGAGTATTTTATGTAATTATGCCTGTAGAAGATTAACATACAATTACATGCATACTCACGCACACACACACATATACAAACACACACGCTTACAGCGCATAAATTCTATTGTGCTGATACAAAACCATTGAAGTCCACTGAAGTATAAGCCAACCCACATGAACAACGGCTCTTGCATATTTATAACTGTATTAACATACATGTGCACACAATATGCTTATGTATGTGTGTATGTGCGAACGAATGGCATAAATTCAACAAGAAATGTAAATAATACGAATTATGCTCTGCGCCGACAAAATAAGGAAACACAGTTGACTAGGCAGACATAAGGACATATTGTATTTGTTGCACACAGCCCTACATTTTTACAATTACATAAACAACACATACATATATATGTGTAAATATATACAATGAAGTACATACAAATTTTGGCCGGTTGAACGCTTCGAAGAAAATTTGCATGCATATTTAATGGCATAAGCAGAATTATTAATACGGCGACAGACTTTTGTTGATAAACACACACACACACACACTCACACATATTGCGTGTTTAATTTATTTATAGAAATTCCCTACGTGACAAGAATGGGCTTTGTGAAACTCTTTAGTGTGTTAGCGTTTCGAGTTTTTTTAAGGAATACATTGTGTAGTCGAAAAAGTCTTTTCGTATTTTTAGTCACTTTTTTTTCTTTTTACTGACAAAATACGAAAAGACTTTTTCCACTACCCAATATCCTCGCATATATAAAGAAATAATATCAATATAGACATCGACATATCTAGTTCGTCACAAAAACAAAACAAATATCGTGACAAAATAATTTATTATATTTAAATTGTAAATTAAAACATTCGAAACGATTATTAGCATTGAAAAGAAAAAGTAAAATAACGGGTGATCCAAGTAGTGTTACTTTATTTTGAATATCTTTTCTGACAGACGCGTGAGTTGTTGTTGTTGCTATAACGGGTCGACGCCATCCAGAATCGACCCGGGTTTTATCCCACCAAGGGCTGTTATTTCAGAGATCTAACCCTGTTTTGATCGGTAAATCTTAGCTCAACCTTCTCGTCACTGGAGCAAGTTGCTCCGTATCCTCCTGTCTCGTACTGGGATTGAGTGAAACCCGGACATGGAGGAATTGTTCTGCTGCTCCATCCCAACTCCACCTCGGTCGGGTGTAATACATCTAATGTAGGAGCCATCTTAAGACAAACTCCGGCCTTAAGACACATGTGTAGCGGAGTTTTAACTCCATTGATTCTGATATTATTATCCAGCCTGTACTCTTTCGAAGAGTTAGTGAATATGGTGCTGCAGAGGTCAAGCGCCTTGAGAGATAGCTTTCTATTTTCAAGCTCATGACATCGCCATGGTAGCAATAACCTGTAGTGGTCCCATAGCGAAGATATCTTGTCAAAAAAAAAAAAAAAAATTCGAATGAAGAACTGTGGTCCAATATCGCTGGTTCTGATAAACGAGCAAGTTTTTAAGAAGTAAAGGATAGGTGCAAAATTTCAGATTGATATCGCTAAAACTACTATGAGCAAAAAATACTTAGACTTTGTTCATAATTTTAAAATTTTTAATTTATTCCTCAAAATCTATATCGTCCGAATTTCGACAATTTCTTCAACTAGTTCTGATATTCTCAATTAAGTCGCATTAAGTACTATACTAGATTCGAACTCATCACAAAGTAGGCTTAAACTGATCATAATGCCGTCCAAAGCACTACAACTAATATATGTATGTGATGGAGGAGAGGACGCAATAGACTTTACCTCAAACCTCAATAAAACACTATTAAATTCTATGTCTGATATATCAACTACATACTCATGATGAAATCCAAGTTTCATTGAGAACACACCTTCCTTGAAATTTAGCTCTTTCATTAACAAATTTCACTTTATAAGATGCGATAGGTTGCAGCGTCTATGGAATAAATCTTTACTGGTATTTACAGTGTCACAGAAGTGACCGTACTTTAAAATTATTATCATTATTATTAAGCGTATGTATGTATGTTTGTATATACAGAGCACCATAAACAAATATCTCACATTCCTTCATCAATATTTCCTACTTTTTAAACCATGACATATTCATCGGTCGCAATTGCAATGCCAATTGAAAGCTGCAGAGTGACAGCCATGGCCACATGCCTACATCTTAACCATGACGATCTGCTGTCTCAAGTGAGTAGCCCAAATGTGCTATAATTTATTATAATAAGCGACCGCCATTCGGTTGAAGTGATGTTTTGCTTGCGCTAAGCCATTCCGAATGACAGTAATTTATTGAATATTTTTCTTATTTGCCGCCCTCAATAACAATCTTATAATCCAGCCAAATTGAGCCATTACAAACAAACACTTACAAACGCTGCTTGCGCAGCTCTTACCCAACAACGCTGTGATTTTCTTATTTATTATCGTTTTCAATGAAATTTTCTGATACCATCGACGAAGTGATAAAAAATCCTTAACTCAATACAAAATGTCAGCATATTTCGCTGGAATCCAGCGAATATATCAAATTTTATTATTGTATATTAACCCTTAAAGCCTTACACACGGTATGATGGCCGCCAACGAAGGCGAAAGGCAGCGAGGCCGAACCGTAAGAATGATTAATTAACACATGCGCCGGCAAGTCAGTAACTGTAACTGGCAAACGGTATTTACTATATGTATGCTTGTATTTTATGTATACGTATATATACTATACATTGAGGAGCGGACATATACTACATAGCAGAGTTGTATGTAGTGAAAGTACAAGAGTGCCAGTCAGCTGTATAAAAAACGAGCTGGCAAACGCAGCACGCACACGGGCACACACATGCACTCACACATCAATCGACATTAATAAAAATTTGTTACGCAGCAATGACTCGGTACAACCCGCAATAAGCAAGCAAACGAACTGCCAACAAGCTGCAAGCACAGTGGCTGGCCGACGCTGCCACACCGGCTGGCCGGTGGCACACTCGCTTATATAGACACACGTACGCACACGTGTACGCAGCTGCTACCGTTGTCGGAACTCAGCATCGATTAAATTTTATTGACCATTATACCAGGCATATGCAAGCACACACACACACATATTCACTTAGATATACATATATACCCATTTAAATTTATACCATGAACATAGTATTTGACAAGATATCTTCAGGATATTTGGTATAGATTATTTTTCAAAGCCTTGCCACAATCTCAGAAGAAACTGTTAAAATCAGATCACTATAGCATATAGCTTGTATACAAACTGCTCGTTCAAAATTAAGTCCTTGTAAGAAAAACTTTTTTATTTGACGAGATATCTTGACAAAATTTGGCACAGATAATTATCCTAGGCATCTACAAAATTTGAGGAAAAATTGTTCACATCCGATTACTATAGCATATAGCTGACATACAAACTGACCATTCAAAGTCAAATCTTTGTATGAAAAACTGTTTTATTTGACGAAGTGTCTTGACGAAATTTGAGACAAATTATTTTACAAAGCATTGCCACAATCTCAGAAGAAATTGTTCAGATCGGATTACTTTAGCATATAGCTGTCATAAGTTGCCATACAAACTGATGGTTCAAAATGAAGTCCTTGTATGAAGTACTCTTTTATTTGATGAGATATCTTGACGAAATTTGGCACAGATTACTAACCAAGACATCGTCACAATCTCAAAAGAAATTACTCAGATCGGATCACTGTAGCATGTAGCTGCCATACAAATTGAGCGCTCGAAGTCAAAATTAAGATCAGTTTATACCCTTTTTAATGCCATAAGAAACACACCTGTGAAGTGTATTATTATTTCGCTGTAGCCGAAGTTAACTTTTTTTCTTGTTGTTATTGTATTTTTTTTATTCGTATGTTTGTGTTTGTATTAGTATTGCTGTTGGTGGTGTTTGCATGCCCTAGTGACAGTGTTGACGCAGAGGAGTCCAGCGGCAAAAGATATACAAAATAACCGAAGCAAATAAGAAAGCACAAGCAAAGCGAAAATTGCTAAAAATGAGAATGAAAATGAAAATTGAAAGAAAAAACAGAAAGAAAAACGGCAAAAAAAATAACGCAATGGCAACAACAAGCAACAGCAAATATTGAGGCCTGCGCCGGCGGGTTTCACAGTGAAATGCAATCCGTAGAAAAATACTCGAACACGTGAAGCTAACCACACAGATCAAATGTTCACACAATGTGGCACGTTTACAGTTATCAACGCACACATACATATACACAATAAATATGCGTATATGCCTGTGTGTGCATATGTGGTGTGACGTTTGCGGACAGCTCTGTGTAACAGAAGGAATCTCTCTGGAGACTCTTGTACATACATATGTGTGTAAACTTCTGCTCTTACGCGCATTTCGCTGATGCGATAAATTGAACACATTTCAAAGAATTTCACAAAAACTACTGCAAATTTAATATAAATACTCAAAAGTGAAGTAAAGTCCTCTGAGAGATTTGCACTCTAGAAAAAAAGTTGTAGCGAGCTTTCACAAAAGCTTTCATGCAAAAAGTTATTATTATCGGTGAACTATACTTATGAATTCATATTATTTTTATTTGTTCTTAATTCTCCTTGCATGCTTATTTATTAAAAAAAAATGGAAAGAAAATGTGAAAGCTCTCAAGCTCGAAAAAAACACGAAAATAATTTTCATGGATTATATTATTAGTAATATCACTCAAAGTAATATGCAGAATAATAGATTAATACTACTTAAGTTTTGCATTACAAATTTGCACTCAAGGAAAAAAGCTTTGCAAATTTTCATCAGAGCTTTCCTTCAGAATATTTTATTATATTATGAGTCATTGTAATAAACCCTTTAAAGATTGATATTAACTTAATTTAATATGACAAAATTTGTATGTGTGAAAAAACGCTTTTGCGAGCTTTACTAAATCTTTCATACACCATATTTATTTTTTTGTTTAGCTTTCCTTACGATCGCAGTTTGTTCGTCTAGTTCCAACAGCATATTTAATGAAAAAAGTGAAACGGTGAAAGCTTCGAGTCTCCAAAAAAGCAAGAAAACAATTTTCAGGTTTTATTAAATAAATTACAAGTACTGTTATATTATAAGTACTCAGTAAAGTTAAACCCTCTGATAGTTTGATATTACTTCAATTTTATTATTTTTACTAACACAGTCTAAAGCCTGCATTCTGAAAATTGTTAGATTCGCTGAGCTTTCTTTATCGTCTCAAACTAATTTTAAGGTTCTGATAGTATTTTTATTAAAATATTGAAAAATAGTAATTAACAGCCATAAGGTGAAAGTTCCTGATACCAAAAAAGCTCGAAAAGAATATTCAGAATTTAAAATTATAATGCAATATTAAGTAATAGAACCTAGCAGATTTATATTACTGTACTTAACGACATTTGTACTCACTAAAACAAGCTTTTGTTAACACAAAGTAATGCATTCATTCATCAAGATCCTATATTAAATTAGCTTAAAGACAATTTAGTGATTTTTAGGGATCGCAAAGCCTAGTTATTGAAAAAAACGCACTAAAAATTGAAACAAAGTGAAAGCTTTTAATTCCAAAAAATACTCCAAAATATATTTCAGGATTTTTGAACTACCCAAGTCCCTATATTAACTCAGCTTAGATATCATTTTAATATTTTTGTAGTTGTCACAGCATAGTTATTGAAAAAGAGACAATAAAAATAAAAAAGTGAAAGCTCCAAATCCCAAAAAGCTCGTAATTATATATCATGTTTTTTTTTCATTTATTTTAATTAAAGAAAAGAATGTAATATTCAAATATTAATAGAAAATCGATTAAATATAACAAAATGTGACTATGGGGAGATATGGAATCTAACCTACTGATTTCAGCACCATTTTTGAAAGATTTTTGTGGAACTTTGATAAGTTAGCGCATAAAAAAACTAAAAATTCGCTAGACATGTTGAAGACGCAAAAAAACTAGAACTTAAGAAATATTCTATTAGCGGTTTAGGGGCTTACAAATAAGCTTGAAAAGAGTTGCCACCTGTTTAAAAATTATAAGTGAAAAAATATTACAGCAAAAACACTCAATAATACTTTAGCAAACTATAAAATTAAGAAATTAAAATTTATTTATTGAGAAAACTTGTAACAGAAGAGCGCTTGGAGCTGGGTTGCCATTTCCTAAAACAATAATTATCTACTGGATCGACTACGTATTTATCATATTTCACTTTTTCAATTAGATATCTAAACGAAAGGTAAATAATAAGATCCCAATAGAATATAATTTAAAGTAGTGTTGCCAACTTTTCAAAAAAAATTAAAGATAAGAAACCTTAAGCATTCTTTTTATTGAATTAAGGATTAAGTATTATAGACACATTCACGTTTGAAAATCAGTGTAACTTTAAGTTACCAACAACAAAAAGATCATCACTCGCTACCAACTCTGGGAAAATAAAAAAATTTCATTGACTTTTTTCTTGGCTTCGCCGAAAACATGTCAAAAATATTTCCTGTACAAGAATCCACACGCATTTTTGGCTGCCACTGAAACCCAGTTTATCCCTCTCTGCAGCAGTCACTTAAGGGACGGTGTAGCACCCATCACCTTTGGTGTAAATCGATTTTCCTTTAACAACTTCACACACGAACATTAAACATTGAACACAACAAAAAAATTGAAACGAAACACTAAGTGCACACACAAAATAAAAATAATCGAAACACATGTAACGGTATACGGGAAAATGAAATGAAAAACATGCCAACAACAAAAAAAGTATAGTAAATGAAAATGAAATTGAAAGTGGAATTGTAAAAACGCCAAGTGATTTAGTACATGGCTGGCGTTAAGACAGCGACAAGACCGACGGGCACACGCTTAGCATGCACATAGGCGCACACCATAAAATACGAACACGCACGCACGTACGTCCATTTTTATTTGCCTACGTGTTGACATACGCGTGCCTTTTATGACTCAGTCGCCTGTCCGAACCCCACTGGACGCTGAAATATGGGCTGCGCGGGGTGCTGGTGGCAGTGTTAGTGCCGCGAAAGGATAACGCTTTAGTGGCTGTGTAGACGCCCTTGTAAATTATAACTCGAACAAATGTTGCAAATGGTCAAGCAGCGCTATTCGCATGTAAAGGCTCACAAACTTTGTCCGACGCTGTTGGTGTAGACCCTGTTGGGAAGCGGATTAGTAAGAACCTGTTTTCTTGGCAGTATATGTAGCATTTAGCGATGGACGAGAGGCCGGAAACATACAGATTTGAGTTTAAATTGATTGGTTAGTTAAAGCAATCCACAAACGATCCGAAAATAGCCATAAATTTAAGGGTCTTATGGTAAATTACAAAGGCAGACTGTTCGGTGGTATCCGGCATTCCCTTGGTATAAGACACGGAAACCCATTTGGTCAGTAGTGGAAGACCTCAGGTGTGGAAAGCCAATAATATGTAGGGAGCAACGCCCACCAGAGCTGGCACGGGCTATTACACTAGTCTTCAGTCATATAGATCAAGAAAGCATTAAAAGGATTATGGCATAATTTATGCTATTAATTTACTGAGACTTGAGTTTCTGCAGAACCCAGTAGAGGTTTTCTGAAATTTTTCTTGTCCTACCACAAGACAATGCCAGAAACTCACGATCAGTAACACTTTCATTGCCTTCTGACCCTACATATATACATGTCCGAAAAGACAAGTTATGCCTACTCTCCTCCTCCCGAAAAGTCCACTGAAACCCTCTAAATTTTTCGCAGACATTTTTTTCAAACCAAAATATTTGTGTGCCTTAGCATTCCATGTTTGCTCTACCAGGCCACGTATGTACTGAAGCCCCCCATAAAGCAATAAGTACATAAAAGTCCATATCAGTGTAGCGGGAATTGGAGCGGAACAAAAGCAACCGCATCAGCTCAGTCGTGCGCCAGAAAACCGTTATTTTTTACTCACCACTCATGGCACTACTTATTGTTTCTTTCTTCGACTCTATAAAACAAATGTGCCTGTCAATGTTGGAGGAAATGAAAAATTCCAAAAACAAAAACAGAAACACGACTAAC
The DNA here is from genome assembly GCF_001853355.1 of Bactrocera latifrons. Taxonomy (NCBI): domain Eukaryota; kingdom Metazoa; phylum Arthropoda; class Insecta; order Diptera; family Tephritidae; genus Bactrocera; species Bactrocera latifrons. The sequence continues at coordinate 286,954 of NW_017537256.1, read as the reverse complement.
CGCAGCTGTCACGGGAAAAACTCAATACAGCAGAACAAATTGAATACGTTAATTATTGCCAGAGAGTGGAGCGCTTATGTAGAGCAGTGGTGGGGAGCAACGCCCACCAGAAGTAGACAAATTTAATGAATGAGAAAATGTCAGAGAGAAATTGGAAATAATTTCACGAGTGTTATAGAATAAATAATTAAAAATAAAAAATGTTTCAAGATTATTTAAAAAATCTATATTATTGAATTTTCAATAAAATCTAAGATCTGACGGACAAACAGTCAGGACCAAGTCAATGGACGAGGTTAAGTGGGATAGGTCGCAGGGTTGATCCGAAAATCGATGTTGCTCACTAGAGCAGGTATTTGTCTTTCGTTTTACCCGAAAACTCCTAAAAGAGGAACATCTCTTAGATCGACGAAGCGGTTTGAGGTAACCACAAATTTGTTAATGCTGCTGATATTAACCCCACCCACTTCGCTAAGCTCCTCAGAAGTGTGTCTAACGAGATATTTCAACCTCAGCCTCACAAAAGCCGGGCATAAGAGGAGAAAGTGACAAGACCTCGCCTTCCTCCATACAGCTTTGGCAATCGCGTCTCACAGAATATCTATGCGCATCACATGTAAACCTTGTGGACGGTGTCCAGTCAAGACACCTACAATTACGAAGAGAGCCAGTAGTTTTGACGATTCCTAACTGCTCACTTTGTGGCAAAAGGATCCCGCAGCCGCATAAATGCTGCTTGTTAATCAACGTCTGCTAAACACTATAGGTTCACAGGTCTATACCTAGAGCTCAGGACATCAGGACATCGCATAACGCGTATGAAATTGAATTAAAGGTCTCCTTCCTGCCAAGTTCATCAGCTTTGCAGCTGCCGGCCATTCCGCATAAATACAAATCTCATATAGAAAACGGTTGAAAGTATTGCTAATGAGGTCATGCATTCCTTAATTAGTTTCAAACACAGATTCAGTGAGCTCAAAGCCAGTATAACCGCTCGGCTGAACCTATATCTGTCTTTACTAAGGACCAGTAAGTCTATGTAAAGCGTGACAACTGCCCATCATAACCAATCTAACCTTCTTCCAGATCTAATCGAACAAAATCAAGTATTTATTTGATAAGATAAATTTGAGAGTCATTATGGTTCGGATTAGATCACCATAGCATACAAATGCGTAGCTTTCATACAAATTAACTGAACAAAATCATGATAAAGGTATTTTGTGGAGGGTAGTCTAGTTTCAGTAAAGCTCATGTTATCGTTCGTTGTTTCTTCTTTTTTTCTAAAAAAAAAAGTATATCCAGATAAAAGTCTTGAGAAAAAAATGTGTTCAAGAATAATTAAATTCTTTTTCGACCAAAAATGTTTCACTCTTTCAAACAAGAGGTCGTCTACTTATCAAACCAAGTTGAAATGTGCGTAAAAGCAAGAAAGATCCAAGGCACTGCGAACTTGTGCTAAAAACTTTTAGGCTTTCGCAAAGCTTTCAAAGACACGCAACAATTTTGTACTTCACCAGGACGCATCTGCACGTACAGTGCAACCGAAGTAACACTTCGCCACTGCAAGTGCAAGAAGAATATAACTGTACCTAACTGCAACTCTTTACAAAATAAGCAAGTTGCTGAAGAAACCATTGCCCAGGCAAAAGACTTTTGCCAACTTTTAACATGAAAGTCCCGACCAAATGCAATTCACTGAATTACGCCGCTTTGGCTGCCAACGCATAGCCCCAGCTCCAACTGCAGCGCCAGCGCGAGCTTGACTAAAGCTGACAGCCAAAAATCTAAGTCGCAAGCGCCAGCAGGCTGTCTTGCTGTCCTGTTGTCCTGCTGCCTTCTGCCTGCACATAACTATCTCGGCTCGCGCACTTTTGCTTCGGCATTTCTCGCCTTTTTTGTGAAAACTCTCTTTCTTTATTTGTTGTTTTTGTTGTTGTTTTTCTCTGCTTTTGCGTGTAAACTTTTGTTTGAATTTGTTTGCAACTTTACACACCAGCAAGTTGCACTTGCAGCAGTCTAAAACTAACAGCAGCAACAATAACAATGATAACAACAACAGCGGGAGCGGCAGCGGCAGCAAGTCGATGACTATTATTGCAATGGCAAGGAATAACAATGGGTGTAAAGTAACCAACAGCAAAAGTAAAAGAAAACGAAAACGGTTCAATTGCAACAACTCTTACAACAATGACAACAGCAACAACAATACCAAATGGCTTACGTAAATGTGTAAGCAAGCGCATAACAGGCGCGTTAACTGTAACGTTGGCGGCGCTGACAATAAGAACATGACAGCGAAAATTAAATTGCAACGAAATTACTTGCAGGCAACAAAATAAACGGTACATGTTGCAATAACAACAACAAACATACATATTGCGTACACAACCGCCGTCTTCAATAAAAATGTCGTTTATAAAGCCATGAAATCCAAGACTTTTCTTATTAATATTTCTTACCATCAAACAAATAGTCGTTGCACTCGCGACTTGACTGCCAAGTCACTGTGGGACAGTCATAACTTCGAAGTCGTAGGTAATTTCGTCTATCCTGTAACCAGTATTAGCAACAACAACAATGTCAGCCTCCAGAAATAAGAATAACTCTTTCTAACAGGTACTACTTCGGACTGAATAAGTAATTAGTAAAGTACTCTCTCGAACAAAGACCAAACTCTACAAGTCACTCATCTTTGAAGTCCTGCTATATTGTGCAAAGGCATGGACGATAACAACATCCGATGAGACGACGTTACAGGTTTTGGGGAGAAAAGTTCTACGGAAGAAGTTATGGTCCCTTATGCAGTGTCCACGGCAAATATTTCGTTCGATGGAACGCTGAGCTGTATGAAGTATAATACGGCATTGACATAGTGCAGCGAATTAAGAGACAGCGGCTACGCTGGCTAGGTCATGCCCTCCGAATGGATGAAGACACTCCAGCTCTGACAGTACTCGACGCAGTTCCCGCCGAGTGAAGTAGAGTAAGAGGGAGGCCTTCACTCCGTTTGAAAGACCATGAGGAAAAGGACCTCGCTACACCTGGAATCTACAATTGGCGCCAAATAACGAAAAATAAGAACGGCTATTATAAACTCGGCTATAACCATGTAAGCGGTGTTTACAGCAATAAAGATTTTTGGGTGTACAAATAGGCTTAAAATTGCTTTCAAAGAACGTATTATTGTAATTTTTAACTGGTTCGGAGATACAGTGCTGAGTTCCATCACATTTTCTCTTGGAAAAACCTTTCACTATTAAAATAGCATATTGAGATTAGAGAGAATCAGCAACCATTAAAGTAAGCTACTTCTCTTCTTTATCTTCTTCTAAATACTAATATTGGTAGTGTCTTCTTTGGATCTCACGAAGTGTATTTCTCTATAATTTTATGGCAAAATTGAGTACTTCTATCTAGTATTTGTGCGTGCTCAGCAACCTGCGAACAGTAATCCAACATATCGTTATAGAAATATGTAAATATATCTGAAAGGAAAAAAAAATTCCTAATAATGTCAAGAAAAGCTTATGACAAAGGCAAACTGTTGGTTTTCAGATCTTTAACCAAAAGTACAAAGTAATCCATGATTAATTCCGCAAAAATCGCGTTCTCTTGCTAAAATTTTATACGTTCTCCTACAATACTACAATAAGTGCACTTAAGCACTTTTTGCTGTTCGCTGGAGCCGACGAAAACCATTCGCGCTCGAAGTAAACACTAAATATAATATTTCTGAATGTCTTTTTTTATTGCTATTGTCGTAGCTGCTTACTATCTCTTCTGCCAGCTTGCTATGTTTTTATCGAACTCATTTTGCCGAAAGCCATAGCGCACACACGCACAGACACTCGTGTGTAAGCAAGACCACACATGCACTTTTATTTTGATTTCTATTTACATTGTTTATTTACTGGAGTAATTTTTCAATTTCTTCGTTCAATATTGTTTTCATTGTGAGTTGTTTGATTTTCGCAATTCTGCTTCTTCGTTTTTCCTCCTCTGCCTGTTTTTTTGTTTTTCTTCGATCGAATTTCACTTTGTATTTTTTCTCGCGCGATGAACTATTGTGTGGCATTATTTGCTTTTAAGAGAAAATTGCAATTTCAAGCTACAACCTAAGCACACAATCGCACATACATACATATGTACATGGGTGGGTGTGTTTGTATGTGCAAATGTGTGAGTGCTAAGTGAAAATGGCAGATAAGGCAAGAAAGCTAGTGAGTTCTTACAATACATGTACTCCTATATTGTAAATGAATTGTGGGTTCTTGTGTAATGAACGTACAATATAACTGTAAATGTAACGGTTTACACGCAATAACAACGAAATTACGCTAATGTGCAGACTTATTGATAAATTGAATGTTCAATAAAATCCGTTTGGGGAAAATTTTAGGTATTGAATTTTTACAGCAACCCTAGTTATTGCTTTTATAATATTAAGAAAAGAATATTTTGTGTAGATTTCTCTAACCCAAAAACACAAATAAAGATCTGAATATTAACATTGACAAGTTGTGCTGAGTTCGACTTTGCTTATGATAGTCATGAGTTCTACTAAATCAAAATAAAAGCATAAACGTTGTCGGTCTCATTTCGTGTCTGATGGTGAAGTATCTGTATGCTGTTTCTAGCGTAGACAGACACTCCTTGAATAGCTGAGAGCGAATGATTAGCGAGCTCAGCGCCAGTAGTGCCGCTCTGCTGTCGGAGTGAAATCCCACCTCACTGAAAAAGACTGCAGTTCATAGCAGCACGTCCACCTCCACTTCTGCTTGAAAAACACTACAATGGTCCGGTAGCATAAAGCTGAGATTGACGGAGACCCGAAAAGCTCTCTCTCCTTCCCTCCTTGGCTCGATCAAATTGTGAAAAGGTTCTGTCGGCCTTTTCTCCGGCGAATCCTTCCCATTCCAATATTCTCCTTCAGTACGTGAGCAGAGAAAAACCAACACAAAAGCCTTTGAGACGAAGTGATACAAGTTTTCTGGAGTACAGTAGAAGGAGCAGCGAATTTCGGCGTATCCTTCTTCGGATCTCCTCATATCTCAGCTGTCCTGAGCCTTACAGCGCACTTCGCAGCAAGACACCTGCCGTCATTAACCACGAGTGCTATGTGTATAATTGCATTAAGTTCTGGTTTCTGGTATAATCCTCAGTGGACTTCAGATGTATATGAGAGCCACGCTGAGGATATTTTCAAACTTCTTAGCAAGTGTAGCCTTTTCAAGCGCCTCCATCAGTCGAATTCACTATATAGAATATTATTACTATTATTAGCTTAACTAGGTTTTTTTGACTTTGCTGCTATTAAACTTGACTTTGGTGATGCTCTCCTTACTTTCTCCTCAATAGCTGATCTCGTTGAAAGCTTTTTATCAAGGATGAGCCTTAGGTTGGCACCTTATCAACAAACTGAAGACTTGAGCCTTCGAATGAGGGAAGAGTCACATCTGGGTTCTTATACCACCTGGTAAAGAAAATCGGTTCAGTTTGTGTTGACAGCTAAGCCGCTTCAATTCACCTACTTGGATATCATGTTGAGTTAACCTTAAATTAGGTCATAGATTTAACCGTAAGAACAACGTCTTCAGCGTTCTTCGAGATTTCTAAGTTGGTCGTTAGCCACCAAAATCCAAAACTATAGAAAAGCACCCCTACCTGCGGGGTGCCATGTTGACCTTTCGAGATGCCTTTGCACTACCCAACTCCGTTAAGACCATTATATCACAAAGAAATCGATATATGAGGTGCAATTTCACGGCAAGCTTTTCGAGAACTTTAACCACCGCCTTGTTGAAGGCCTACAAATGTGTCTACAGCAGATTCCTGGTACAATGGTCATAAGGCCTCCTCCAGCCATGGCATTACATTAAGCAATGCAGTGTTGACCGCCTAGCCTTTGCTGTAGGCATGCTGGGTATTAAGAAGCTTACCCAACGCTCTTAATGTACATATCTATGGGTTTCTCCAACGTTTTCAAAAAATAAAACGAGGATAGACTAATGGGACTGAAATCTTTAACACCGACGTGAGAGCTCTTTCGGGTCTTAGGCATAAATGATATTTTAACCAGTCTCCAGACCTTTAACCTAAACTGAAGAAGTCCGAGGGTCGAGTGTATATGACTAACAATTACTGCTAAATTTCGGAGCAGGTAGTTCATTAAAAATTCACTAGTATAAGTTAATTTGGGCTATAAGTTAATTTGGGCTCTCAGCATACTGGTAACTCACCTCAATTTAAGCGCCTACGTTTCCCAACCGAACTCTGCAAATAAAGAGGAAAGAAAATAAATAGTTTTATGTGTAAAACAGATATTTTTCAACACTTAATGTGCTATAACTTAACTTTATATAACTAATTATAAAATATTGCCAAATATTGCTGCCTTATTTTAAAAAGCAAGCGTGTACGAAGTAGAGTAGTTGATTAACCTGAACGAAAACAATTTTCCACTCCGTTAATTGAATTTTTCTCACACAACTCATAGCTACTTTTCTTCTTTTCTGTTTTTGTGTACAACAGGAATCAATTGCGAGGAAAACGTCGATGAATGCATGTCGAACCCGTGTCAAAATGGTGGACATTGCCGTGACCGGAACAATGGCTACACCTGCACCTGTCAGCCCGGCTACTTGGGCATCAATTGTGAAATCGATGTGGCTGTCTGCGAGACGGGTAAGTACGAGCGAGGCCAAACGAGCGCACGTGCATGTCAAAAAACATAAAATTCAATTTTATTATCAAACCAAAATTCATACACACTCACACGCTCGCGCGCTTTTTACTTTCAATGAACCCGCGCGACCTATACACCAACTAATGTACGCTTCACATTCAATCAACATTATCACTCATTCACCATACTCACACATACAATCTCTGTCACATTGCAGGAACCGGCGCGCGTTGCCAGAATGGCGGCGAATGTATTGAAGGACCTGGCCTGGAGTTCTCTTGCGAATGTACTGCCGGCTGGCATGGACGCATCTGTCAGGAAGAGATCAACGAGTGCGAATCGGCGCCGTGTCAGAATGGCGGTGTGTGCGTGGATAAGCTGGCATCGTATGTGTGTGCCTGTCCGATGGGCTATACGGGGAACAATTGCGAGGAGGAGATACTCATTTGTGCGGACAATCCGTGTCAGAACAATGCGCTCTGCCTGATGGAGGAGGGCATACCGACCTGCTATTGTGTGCCCGACTATCATGGCGAAAAGTGCGAGTATCAATATGATGAGTGTCAATTGGGACCGCGTTGTATGAACGGTGGTGTTTGTATTGACGGTGTTGACACGTTTTCATGCTCATGTCCACCGCTGTTGACGGGCATGCTCTGCGAGTGTCTAATGATTGGCGAGGATTCGTTAGATTGCAATTATACGGTGAGCATATCAACACTGCCACCGACAACAATAATACGACCAATTACACCGACGGCTGCTGCACCTGTAACGACGACAATGACAGCGGAAGTGACACCGCATGTGTCCGCTGCACCGGTGGTGACAACAACAACAGCAGCACCAGGTGGCGCAGTATCAGTGTCCACCTCCGCAGAGACCGAAGAAACGGAGAAAGAGGCTGGTGCGGGTGTTGGCATAGAAAAAGCCAAACCACCGCCTGAGACCGCCACTACAGCAGGCAGCGCCATATCCGCTTCATCGGAGGAAAAGCCGCATACCACGGAAGCATCACGTTCGTACACAGCTGAGTCGGGTAGTAGCGTTGAGTCGTCCTACTCGTCCGAAGGTAGTGCGTCGGTGGAGGGCGGTACATCCGATGAGTATACGACGCCCTCGCATGTAGATGCTAGCAGCGCTGAGGAAGATGTGCCCACAACGGCTAAAACAACAATAAGTGCCGCAGGCTCAGACTATACGCCTGGCTCATCTGCTGTTTCAAAAAGTGCGGAATCGGATGAAGGTCCAGCCATCACTTATTCCACACGTCCACCATTCAAGCACTATGTTACCACCATCGAGACCACATTCTCCATTGATTACACTACTGCAAGACCCACCTCTTTTCGGCCCACACCTACGATATTCTTCCCAAGCAGCACAGCGCATGTATTACCAGACCTGCCTGGCAAACACATTCACACCGAGTACCCTGAGTATCCGGATCAAGATGTGACCTCGCCACATCGTATAACCACTACGGTGGCGCCATTCTTTACCGAATACCCCGAAGTTGCGGTCACCACACGTTACAAAGACTTTACCAGCAAAGACTTGAGTATGATAACAACCGGACGACCAACAACATATCCCTCAACACCGCCATCCTTGACATCCACCATTGTGCGTATTGGCAGCACTTTGCACCCACAGGCCGGTGGCGAAATTGTGCCGTCAACTGCGACACCGACAACCGGTGTGCCCGCAGAACGACCAGACGCGCATCATCATCATCATCACCATCACCACCATCACCACAGCACACATGCGCCGCCAACCGCCGCTGAGGAATATACACAACCACCACAAACCACACAGACGCACATCTATCCGCACGTGACGACGCATACCACCGAGCATACGCACTATCACACCACACATCGACATCATTATGAAGGTGCGCCAACCACTTTGTCAGCGCCATTGCCAACGACTGCCGAAGTTACCACAACACAACCACTCTATACCGACGATTTGGTTAGCCACACCACAAAGCCACGCCCAGCTGCAACGCCGACAGTGTCAGTGCCGATACCAACAACACTTGCGTCCGAGTCAGAATCTGCGGAAACTACACAGCCACCGCAACCACCACCAATCATAACGCCAACAGAACCATCAATACCCGCCGCGCCATTACCAATAACAACGCTGCCGCCACCACCATTACCGCCGTCAACGGCAACACCAACCGTGGTGGCCACATATCCGCCACCGACGGAACTGGCGCCTGCTCCTGGCACACCCGCACCGGCGCCAACCACCACCGTGCCGATCTACAGCACCTATGCGCCGCCAAGCAGCAAACCCGTCACCACGACAGCGGCCAGCAGTGAGGAAGTGGAGAGCGCCAATACGGTGGCCACGGACGTTGAAACGGGCATAGCACGCGGCGGCGCGACGCCTGTTGGTGGCGCTGCTGGCGTTGATAATACCACCGAAGTGGATTGCATAAAAATGGGCTGCTATAATGGCGGCACTTGTGTCACGACATCGGAGGGTTCACGGGTAAGTAATTGGAAAAAGCATATGCATCTGTGTAGTTAATAGCCTAAAACACATTAACGGTCTGCTGAAGTGATGAATGCCATTACAGGCGGCAACTGCGTCAGGTTATTACTTTGTAGGTTGAGAATTAGCGCATATGTCGAAAGGTACGAAGCTGCCGCGCGGTATTGGCTTATTACGCATACTTAATGCTTGTAGGTTGGTTTGTATTGCAGCTTTGATGCTCGCCTTTGTAAATATTTAAATTGAGCCAACTTCGCTTGGAACAAAATCAAATCACAGTTAAACGCATTAGGATTTATCATCAACCATCAACCCTTGAAGAGGTTGTTTATATATAGGTTCCATAAGTGTATATTAGGGTGGCTCAGAAATTCCAATTTTTTTGCTTGATTTTCTGAAAAGCAAGTTCTTACACACCTCTAAGAAAGTTTCTTATACCGAGGACTTGTATTTTATTAATTGTACTTTTATTAAGGTGGGTCAGAAATTCCGACTTTTTTTCGGATAATTCCCTGAAAAATATGTGTTTAGATACATCTCAGAAAGCCTCTTGTATCGGCAAATTAGATTGTATAAATAGAATTTTTATTAGGGTGGGTCAAAATCTCGAATTTGTTTTTCTGCTTGATTCTCGGAAAAGATTATTTTTAGACACTTCTAAGAAAGTCTTTTGTATCGAGAAATTGTATTGCATAAGTAACATTTTTATTAGGGTGGGTCAAAAAACTCAATTTTTTCGCAAGATGCTCTTTCAGAGGTATGTTTAAAGACGTCTTTAGAAAAGTCTCTGCAAGTGTGAACTTTTAATCACATCGGGAAAGTCCCTCCTCGTACAGTTTACATATTTTTTCTCCTTATTACAGAAAAATTCAAATCTCGTATCCAACTATTTGAAAACATATCTCGTTTCATAAATTCTGAAGCTTTTAATTTGCAGATAAGGTATAATTAACGCCTTGTGCTGTAGTTGTCCAAAATATAGAGAAAGTAAGCGGGAAGTCTAGTTCCAAGTTTCTGTCGCACAGATAATATAATTCATACAAGTATAATACCTGTGATACCAGTCAAAGTTTGATAAAAAAGTATCAAGGAACTGGCAATAGAATTACCTCTCCGAAGAGCAGCTTCTTTCAGCATTGAGCCTTTACTTTGATAGCAAACCTGAACCGCTCACATCGGCATGTGAGGAAGTGGCATGGGAACAAGTTGGATCCTAGTTCTCATTTCGCGTTCTAGCACTGAGTCTATGGACCTCGCATGGCTTTAGCAAGCATTGGTTGACGACCAGCCTCTGACCGACTTTTGTCATTATAAGCGGCTCCATTTCGTGCTTTTAAATCGATGATGTGGGGGTATGTGTCGATCCTCTTTCACGAGTCTTTTCCGAGATTTGGTACGTGGTAAATATCTGGTCAGTTGCTGATTTTCCAGGTCTAAAGCCACACTGATAAGGTCCAATCAGTTTGTTGACGGTAGGCTTTAATCTTTCATATTGAGAAGGGTAATCTCACGCTAGTTGGCGCAAATTGTGGGATCTCCCTTTATGCGGATTGAGCAGAACACTCTTAAATTCCATTCGTCGGGCATGCTTTCGTCCAAACATATTCCACAATGACGCTGATGCGAGCTCCTTATTAAGTTTAGCCGTATATAAATATATATGATAACTGAATGAAATTTTATATGGAAGTTGTATTAGCCTTTATGCTACTTGAAACAAATGAGCGGATGATATCACGTTAAATCTCCCCCAAAATCTCCTGTACAAAGGATGATTGACACTTCACATTCATCTCTTTATCTCTTTAATTACGTTAAATATAGAATTTCGTACTTGCTTTAATTAATTGAATACAAATTGAATAATATGCCAAATATAGCTCTCGACAGCAATTTGTTGATAGCAATATTTATTTTTCATTTTTTTTTTTTTTTTTTGCTTGCACAGACAACTAAAATTTGTACACATGTACAACAACACACATAACAACTTGTTGATGTGAGGCGCAATGGTGTTGCTTCAAAACGTCGTCATTAATAACAAGTATACGTGCATTTAGTGAAAAGCCTCGTCAATGCATTTGTAAAATCCTTGTCAATCGAAATTAATTCTTTTGTTATGAGTCAATAAAAACTTCAGTGACAGTTATTCAATCAATTATGGTCACCACACCATTAGCAATACATTTAAATCTCATTCATAATTAATTTGCAAATAAATTAATAAAAAGCTGTCGTTGATTTTTTAATTGTTTACTGTTTTGGATTTCTGCCACTGAATAAAACATTAATTAAATTATCATATATTATGCACAAAATTGATATTCTAGCCGAAAGTGCAACTCAATATTTTACGCTTCAGCATGTAAACAAAATTGTAACCGCAGGAAATGTTCAAATTTGCTTCAGTTAATTTTCATCAACATTTACTGCATCAAATTTGTCAATGTAAATATTTTAAAAATATTTCATTCGAAGAAAATATAATTATTTTACTATAACAGAGAAATGTGGCAAATCAGGTTTTTATGAAGAGTAGCTTTATTGAAAATCTCTCCAAAAAGTTCAAACTAATGGATCAAAGTGAAGTGCTTGTATGGATAAATTTTATATTTGGAAAGATATCTTAACGAAATCATGCACGGGTGACTGAAAACGGCATTGTTATGATATCCGAATATGCCATGCAAACTGAGCGATCAAAATTAAAACTTTGTATGAAAAATTTTCGTATTTGACAAGGTATAGTCACAAAAGTTGGCATGGATTACAAACCTAGCTAACGCTATAATCTCTGAAGAAATTGTCTAGATGGGCTTACTATAGCATATGGCTGTCACACAAACTGAGTGTTCAAAAATATGCTCTTGTAAGGAAAACTTCTTTATTTGGCGAAATATCTGTATAAAATTTGGCATAGATTATTGCTTGGAGGAGCACTACAACCTTTCGACATAGTTTTCTGATCGGATCGGTGTAGTATGTAGCTGCCATATAAATTCACCGAACAAAAGTATGTCTTTGTATGGAAAACTTTTCTATTTAACAAGATATCTTTATTAGATTTCGTACAAGTTATTTTGGAAGGCAGCGCTATAATCTGCACAGATATTTGCAGATCGGACCCCTATAACATATAGCTGACATACAAACTGTATGATCAAAAAAAATATATAAACCTTTTTATACCCCTTATAGTATAAGATGTGCAGCTATGAAGGATATTAAGATGTCGCTGCTGCTGAAAATAAGTATTTCTCTTGTTTTTTGTAAAATTTGAAATTATTACGAAGTATTCATTGAACAAGAGATAATTCGCAAGAGGGTTGCGTATACGCCGTGTAGTTCGATCATTCACCTGTGAATTAGCGCCTACTGTCACAAAAATTAAATATATGTGCATACATATATACAAATGGTCAATTTAAGAGAAAGAATATTATATTAAAAAATAAACAAATTTTTACCGTTATAGAATTACTTATTTAACACATAAGACTACGAAACGCATATTGCATTTCTCAGCCACATACAAATATAAATGCAAAAATCAATCCGTGACCACTTGTTTATTATTTTTATTACAGCAGAAAATGTTAAATCAAAATATTTACCATTTATTGAAACTCAATTGGCTTTAAACCACCACAACGTCGCCTTTGATAATTTCAAATTTTCTGCTTCAATTCACAAGCAACACAATATGGTGGTGTTGCCAATTAACATGCGCAATTTTACTTTAGAACTTAACGGTAAACTTAACACTATATACAACTACAGCGCCAATACATGTGGCACTGTAACGGTATACGTCCGCAAACTACCTTTGAAGAGCTGATTTGCATTGAACGGTTGTTTACACCGCAAATACCACAACAACACTGACATTTAATGAATGAAGGCGTATTTAACGCAATTAACGGCAAAACTTAAACAACAAAAACTCCACAACAACAACAATACCACTGACCATAATGCACAACAAACTTTTATTTTAAAACAATAACAACAGCAATAGCGGCAACACAAAGCCAATGAAGCAGCGCTGGCCAATTAAAGTGGCTTCTTGTGTTGCATGAAATTTTTCTGAATTCACGGAGCATTTTTCAACTCTGCACACCCTCATTATTTTATAAAAAGTAGTGTGTGTTTAAAAATTTCCGTTTAATTACGCAACTCGCACGAGCATATGTATTCCCTTTAGCTGAGTTATGCACGTTTGCAAAAAGCTGTTTACATGTATTATTAAGTAAGCGCACATACACATACATTTACAGGAATATGAAATGGCAGTTTATCATAAAGATTTAAAGAATTTAAGTATTAAACTTCGTTAGCTTCGTTTAAAACTCATATGAAAAAAATTTGGTTTCAAAAGGACCTTAAGGACACCTGCTTTGACAAAAGAAATTGGAATTTTTAATCATGACAAATTTTAAAATCGAAAAAAAACTATTGCTCATCAAAACAAATAATCTGGAGGTGTATATATCAAGTGAATACCTTTCATATATGTCTTTGGTAGTGTCTTGCATGATATTCTTTAACAAGCTCTAACAACAAAAACTTTTTCGTCTAATATGGCAGCAGGATCCAAATCGGCATTCCAATTTTTTTAGCATAGTTCACCACCTTTTAAAGAGTATTAGCATTGTTTCAAACCCGTATGAAGAAAAAACGTTTAAAACTTGGCAAGCCCGATTTTTAAGTTTTAAAAAGATCATACGGAATTAGTATTTTATATCACGACAAAATTCAAAATCGCACAAAAATTATTTCTCAGGACGACAGACAGTCTCTAACTGTTTATATTAAGTGAGTATCATTCATATATGACTTTGGTAGTAACTTTCACTCCAATAACCATTGTTTATCCGTCCAATATGGTAGCAGGTTTCAAATCAATATTCCAATATGTTCGATAGCATAGCTCACCACCCTTTTGCAAATTTTTAGTTAGTTTCAAGCCTAAATCAAGGAAATATAATTCAACTTTGACAAATTCGTTTCTTTCTGGCTTCAAAAGGAACAAAGGTTGTTAGCTTGGTAAAAGAAATTATCATTTAATACAAATACAGGTTCTAAAATCTTACAAGTAATGTTTTCTCAACTCGATTGATAGTCTCGATGTGTATAAATCAAATGAATACTTATCATATATATCTTATATATATTTGGTAGTATTTTTCGTTGTATTATTTAATAAGCACTAATAGCCATTACTTTTCCGTCTAATATGGCAACAGATTTGAAATCAATATTCTCACATATATTCCTTAGCATAGTCAATAATACCCTTTGCAGAAACCTTAGTTTCGCATCCAAAACAAAAAAATACGTTTAAACCTTGACAAATTCGATGCTTTCTGGTTTCAAATGGAGCAAAAGTGGTTAACTTTGAATAAAGGAACTTTGCATTTAATATCACAACAAATTTTAAAATTGTGCAAATAATGTTTTCTCAACGACCCCGTCTAGAAGTGTACACATCAAATGAAAATATCAATTACTCCTAAAAATCCATTTATGGTATCACCGAAATGAAACAGCATTTTGTTATTGATTTTCAAAAGCAATTTTGATCCATATTATATTTCAGAAATAGTTAAAATATCGGCTTATAAGGGTCGATTTAACGCTTTTATAAAAAAAGTAAACGCTCACTACTTGCATTGATATCTCAGCACCTTATACTAATAAGACTAATAACCAGTACTTTTTCGTATAATATTACAACAGGTGTCAAATCAATATTCCAATCTATACGTTAGTATATTCACCGCCTTTTCCAGAATTTTAGCTTAGCTTCAAACCCAAATCAAGGAAATATGATTAAACCATGATAAATGCGATATTTTCTGGTTTCACTATATATATCTACGCCGTTTTCGTCTTGACTTCTATACTGTGGTTGCCTTTATTTACCAAAAGCTGGCTAATAATAAAATAAGCTATTTTATTAGGAAACATGGCTAGTACTCATTTAGTGTATTTTGAGAGTAAAAATGAATTTTTGAAGACATATTTGAGTAAAAAATTATGTGCGCTTGATGGCGCTGTAGTGAAGTGATTGGTATAAACACATTTATTTAATGCTATGTTTCGCAAGTAGAAAAGTCAAAAAAACTAGTTTTGTGTTAAAGTGACTCTAAAGATACTCTAATATCACACAGTATTTTTTATGCGCTGTATGGAATATCTAGAAATACAAACTACCCGACTGGTCTATTATACCATTACACCTTGCGTGTTTTCGCATTAGAAAGCCATCAAGTTCCATCAAACATTGTTTATCAACTTATAGTTCAACTCAATTAAAAGAAAAATTAGTTGGCTGAACTCGTTAGTAGCAGTACAACCCACAATCATTCCGGCTATTAATGAAATTATTGAAAAGTAAGCGGAAATACAACATTGCAGGACTATTTTCTAAAGAAATTTCCGCCTAAGTGATCTTAAAGTCTTATACTGAAAGTGTAGGCAACAGTTAATCGGGGAATACTACGAACGGATCCATGCGATAAGTGAACTATTTTGGATATTGAAGTAAATTAACGGAAATTTAAAAATATATTTAAATTATACTAATATTAGAAAAAACAACAATGAAATATAGCTACACTGAAGCTATCATACCCTGCATAGGTGCATTTCTAATAGCATTATAGGGTATTAAAAGATATTTAATTTCTTCGGATATTACAGCGTTGTCTTGTTAAATTATTTCTGCTAAATTTCGTGACAATATATTTTCAAATATAAAAATTCTCCAAAGATGTGATTTTGATCGTCAAGTTTGTATGACAACTATATGCTATAGTAGGCCGACTTGAACAATTTCTTCGGAGATTAAAGCCTTGACCAGTTTTATGACTTATGCACATTATCTTGACAATATCTCGTCAAATAAAAAAGTTTTCATACAAAGATATCATTTTGATCGATCAATTTGTATGACAGCTATATGCTATAGAAGGCGCATCTGAACAGTTTCTTCGGAGATTATAGCTTTGGCTAGGTTTATAAAATACGACAACTTCCATGACAATATTTTGTTAAATACAAAAATTTTCCATACAAAGACTTGATTTTGATCGATCAGTTGGTATGGCAGCAATATGCTACAGTGGACCGATATCGGTGATTTCGACAAATAAGCAGCTTGTTGTGAAAAAAGGCACGTATGCAAATTTTTAGAGTCGTATCTCCTAAACTGAGGCACTAATCCACACGCACAGCCAAGCGGATATCGAGACGATGATTAAAAAACATAACAAATTTTGTGGAAAATAGTTTTTAGTAGTCAAGAGCCGTATGATAAAAATTTTTTTTTTTTCGAAAGGGCAGCAGCACAGTTATTTTAAAAGTATAATCCAAGGCAAAATACTATAGGCTTTATATGTACTTTAATATTTACAGAAGCATACTTTAAGGTGCAAACACACCGCCGGCAATTGCAAGCACATGAATTTAATTTTCACAGCATTTATCTGCCAGGCGATAGTTTACAAGTAAAAAAAACGCACACTAACACACACACACTTTCGTTTTTGTGTGTGAGCGCTTGATAAGCTGACAGCTACCTGCCACCTGACTGCCGCTGCACATGACACTTTATGAACTTTCTCGCATGTGGTGGTGTGTGAAGCGCCGCTAGTTTGCATATGCAAAGGCAGCTTTTATACACCATAAAGTCACACATACGCGCGCACACAAAGGTGCTTGGCTGGCTGTGTGCATGCATTAACCTTTTAGCACCGTTTGAATTGAGTGGCGAGTGCGTTTGAGAGCGAGCGTATGAACACTGCGGCCATTTGTGTCAAAGTTTTCGCCTACGACCTGCCCACTGACATGAACTCCGCTGGCTTGCCACTTTATTTTTCATAAGTAATTAAACTATCAGCATGACAGAGAGGCTGGACCAGACGCCCGACGCAGCGCAACGCGCAGCGTTTGTACGCAGCGGTTTGCGATTGAGCGACGGCCTTGCAGGGAAATATGTATGTCGTGCACTTCTGAACATTCTTTACTGCGAGCATATTATATGGTCTTCTTCCCAATTTTTTGTAGTTTTTGTTTTTTTTTACCTTTTTTAATATATATTTTTTTTAATTTATTTTTTTCTTTCAAATTTTTTATTTTTTTTTGTAAATTTTTTTTTTTTTGCATTTTTTATTTCATTTTCTCATATTTTTTTTATACAATTTTTTTTTGTTTCTCATACCTTTTTTATAGCAAAAGTTGTTGCATGCGACATCAGCGAGCATAGAGTTAAGCAAGTTGTCGACCATGTTGTCGCTTGCGCAAAGTAGTTGACGCCTGCTGAGCCTGCATATTTGTGCAGTCGCTTAATGTCACAGGTACAATATACGCCAGCACAGACAAATATGTGAGTGTGTCGGTGCAAAAAGGTGACCTTGCGGCATAAAGCTGACAAACAACGTGACAACAACAACTTTCCAAAGCTGCAGCGACATTAGTGTTAGCTGTTGTTTTATTATTGTTGTTGTTGTCGTACCCGCTGTTGTATCTGTCTCTGTAGGCCTCTGCCGAAGTGCACTTGCCACCACCACGTCAAGCGCTTTGCGCGCACACACTCATATTTGCATGCACCTGTGTGCCAAGTAGCGACGCACGTGCGGGTATGTGTGTGTACTCATGCGCTTGTGTGTGTACTTCCATTATCTTGTGGCATTAAGTAAGTTCTTTTGCCGCAGCGCACTTTTAAGTCAACTTTAATTTGAACCACAAAAAGTTTGTTGCATAAAACAGCAGGCCGAAAGTAAGTGGCTTGCAACACAGCGCATAAAGCTAAGTTGCACAAACGTATGTGTTGAACAGTTATGTATGTGTCAGCGCATGTTTGCGTGCTTGTGTGTGTTTTCACTTAACTAAAAACCTACGTACCCTAGCGATTTCTAACTGTTTACTAACACTAATGCTTATGACACACACAGCAGCCAGCAGCAACGGTAAACAAACACATCGGCAGGCAAGTGCAGAAGTCAGCTGCTTTCATGTGGTTTGTTATTGTAATAAACTGCAACTGTGGGTGAGGGTTGCACGAAATGTGATTTGCTGATAATGCAAAATGATAAAAAAAAATCAATATTTTTAAAAATTCAATCCTTTTAAGAAAGAATTAAAGAAGCTATAAGTTAAAAAATTTTATTTAAAAAAGTATTATTAAAAATTTTTAAAAGTACCAAATTTTTTAAACGAATAAATTTTTAAAAATCTATTTTTTTGTTTTAATTTGAGAAATTTTTAATATTAAACAGGCTGTAAGTTAAAAAAATGTTAACATTATTAACGTCTTATTAATTCTCTCAAATTATTCTAATAATTCATAAGTGTTTCAGTTGCAACGAGGTTGCCACTCTTTCAAAAAAAACTCATCAAAATTTCTAGGCAAGTGAAATGCATTGGCTTTTTACAAAACTTTGTGAAAAACCTTCATTATAAAAATATTGTAATATTTTACGAAGTTGCCATCCGACCTTAGGCATATGTATGTATGTTGAAAAACAAAATTCAAAAAAACACTAAAAAAATTTTAACTTAAGTCTACAAACAAAAGTTTAAATCGTTTTTGAAGATCAAGCATCAGTTTTTTAGTTACCGCGAGGGTGCCACCTTTAAAAAGAACGTAAAAAATTTGAAATGCTTAAAAGTTTAAGCAAAACAACATGAGTAACAAATTTCGTCATGAAAATATTGTAATATTTTAACTAGTTGCCACCCGACTTTTGGAAAATGTTTTAAAATAAAATTCGAACAAAACAAAACAAACAAACAACGTCTGCAGACAAAAACTTAAATCTATTCTAAAGCTCAAACACAAGTGTTTGAATTGCTACAAGGTTACCACACTTAAAAAAATTCGTTAAAATTTCTAAGTGCTTAAAATGATTAAGCCTATTACAGTAGTAATTGAAACATCTTGATTTCAGGAATTTCATTTTACCGAGTTGCTACCCGATTTAAATCAAATGCAAATTCAAAAAAAAAATAAAAATTTAATTTCTGCACACAAAAATCTAAATCGTTTCTAAAACTCAAATATATGTAAGTTTTTAAAATGCCACAAGTTGCCACACTTTCAAAATATTTTCATTAACATGTTTAATAGCTTAAAAATGAAGTATATTTTAATGGAAAATTAAACATTTTGGCTACAAGAATAATGTTTTACGGAGTTGCCACCCGACCTTGGACAAATTTTTATTAACAAAAATTGCAAAACCCATAACTTAGCTATCAATCATCAATAATGTTACGGAAATCGATTCATATTCCATGCTGAGACTACAACTCAACTCTGTGTTACTCATACGTCAGGGGGTACTTTATGTATAGTGAGCACTTACATTATGACAAATAAGTATGCATCAATATTCCCACCAGTGTTACAGACTTATGTCAACGATTTTTCTCGAAACCTTTTTCATAAGCACCATCAGCGGGTTTTTTTTAACTCTGCGATCGACTGAAGACAGGTTCCATGGTGGGGCAATTTCAGTTTGAGGTTCAAGAATTAATCACACTGAGCCACAACGTGGTGAATACAGTGGTAGATCGATTCGGGTTTTGGTTTAAATTCGGTCATAATCGTGGCTCCATGCGCTGGTCCCTTATCATCATGTTAATTTCCTTGTGGAAGAACACAATTCCGATCATTTTCGACGGATGGTCTTACGCAAATGCCTAAATACGGTCAAATAGAACTCTTTATTGACCGTCTGTCCTTCCGGCACAAATTCATGACTCAACAAACCACAAATATCGAAAACTCATGGTGATTTTTAGGCGGCTTTGGCTGGTTTTTTTTTTTTTTTTTTTTTTTTTTTTTTTTTTTTTTTTTTTTTTTTTTTTTTTTTTTTTTTTTTTGTTTTGGTTTTGGCTCTTTGTTTCCCTCCATTGCGATAATTGTTGACTTGTTTGCATATCAAACCCACGCTTCACATTGAAATATAAGAATATTTTATTAACACCCAGCTCTACTTAATCATTTTACAAAGTTTCCACAAAAATTTTGTTTAAAAATGTTCAAAGCACCCAACTTGGTATTAAATTACCATAAAAATACATACACATGTGGCATATGTAGTACATAAAAACGGGACTCAAAGTTACATAACACTTGACTTTGGTAGGAAGGAGGCTAAAAAGCATATGTTTAGTAATATATATATATCTATAAAATATTATATGCAAATGTATATGTGATGATATATTTCGTACACTATATAATTCATTTATGTGTTCGTCAATATATATATATACAACTAATCTCATATAACTCATATACGAATGTCTCATACGTTACGTATACGCAATGTCGGCTGAAAAAGGCATAAAAAACTTTTGTCATCAAATTATATATAAGTAAATATATGCAACACGCATACATTCTCGTATAGCGACTACTTAAAACTATACCCTCCACACCTAAGCGCACAGTAATAAAAAACGTCGTCGGAACTCAAATAAAAGCACGAGCATATGTGTTGCTATATTATGTTGTTAAAGTGTGTGTGTGCAGCGCCACTCACACACATACGATCGTACCTCAAATTATTATATCATTAAAGAATTTTTCATTGCTTATTTGTTGTAATTTGTGGCAAGTAGTCACTGAAGTAGCAGGGTTAGCAGTGGAAGAGCAAGAGAAAGTTTAGCGACAGTTTGGCAAACCACACACAAATATGTTGGCAAACAAATAAACCCGTAAACACACACATACATCTAGGTATATATAAATATGTGTGGCATATACAAGTTAACCGTAATGTTGCAAAATTGCACAAAGGAATTTACTGCTTTAATAGTTTGGAGTTTTATGCGGAACTTCGACGATTGGATCCATGCGCCAGGGTAAAGTGTGTATTTTAGCCACACAAGCGCAGTTTTAACTGGCAGCAGTTTTATTTAAAAAAATCTTTATGGAACCAAAAAGTTTACAAAAACAAAAATTTTGTTGTTACGAGCTTGAAAACAGAAAATATCTCAAAATAAAAAAAATAAATATTCTAACAAACATTCAAAATCTCTCCACTAATGCTTTTTTTAAAAA
This sequence comes from Bactrocera latifrons, assembly GCF_001853355.1. Lineage (NCBI taxonomy): Eukaryota > Metazoa > Arthropoda > Insecta > Diptera > Tephritidae > Bactrocera > Bactrocera latifrons. The sequence continues at coordinate 265,676 of NW_017537256.1, read as the reverse complement.
TATTTTGAAAAAAAATTAATATTTTTGTATTATTTTCTCAATAATTGCAGTGCGTCTGCCGCTTTGACCGCCAAGGTGCACTGTGCGAGTTACCCATCATCATCAAGAATGCCGCCTTCTCCGGCGATTCATATGTGTCGCACCGCATCCACAAGGACATACCACATCATGACTCATTGGATTCGGTGCTGCCAATGCATGTACAACTGAAGGTGCGCACACGTGCCACAAACGGACTGATAATGCTGGCCGCTGCTCAGGGCACCAAAGGCGGTCACTATATGGCGTTGTTCCTGCAGAAGGGCCTATTGCAATTCCAATTCTCTTGCGGTTTACAAACGATGCTGCTCAGTGAGCTGGAGACACCGGTGAATACGGGCAATGAGATAACAATAAGAGCCGAGTAAGTACTGAAGGAGCATATTTGCAAAATATTTTTAGGATTCAGCTTGATCGTGAAAATAATTGTATTTTTATATTAATGTATGTGCCTATCTTTCTATTTAGTACAAGTATAATATTAAAAGTACCACTTATTAGAATTTTGAAGTTTTTAAAAAATTTGGCATATATTAAGGCGCTTTTGCACAGAAATGGCATTATGGTATATATACACATAATGTAACGTAGTCATAATCACATAAATTCAACGACAGTTCTCTAATGTAGCTAGATCGAGGAAAACCGATCAGGAATTTACAATTTTCGAAATTAATTTCATAATTCTAGGCGGCGATAATTTTTTTTTTCTTATGATAGAGATGTCATAATTACAAGAACGGAACAATCAGGTTTTTCATAAAAATGTCCTAAACAAAAAGAGGCAACAAACATTTACTAGTGTGGCCGGATCGTGTAAAGAAGGTCAGCAATTAAGATTTTTAAAAAATATTTGCATGTTTTTAGGCGAAAATATTTTTTTTTTTGTATAATTGAACAAAGAAAAAATTGTGGCTGTGTCCAGACCGAATCGAGTAAAGAAGATATGGAACTCAAAGTTTTAAAAATTCTTTGCACACTTTTAGGCGGAAATCCATTTTTTGCCTATAGCACAACCAACGAATAATTTCTGTGTGGCCAGATATAACAAAACGGATCAGTATTTCAAATTTTTAAAATATATTTACGGCTTTTAGGCGGTATTTTCTAATAATATAAAATGTGTATAAAGTTTCGGTAGTTTAAAAATATTTGCCTATTTTTAGGGGTCAAACAACTTTCATCAAAGTCAAATCCATTCACTTTCTCAAGCCTTAACATTTAAATTCTCTAAATTGAAGCTCCTTTACCATTAGACATTTTCTTATCTTGGAAGAAACAGAGCAGCCAAACTTTGCATCCATGTTTGGGTAATTCGACTGCTTAGCCATTGTCAGCAAACAATGTAAGCCCACTGGCGTAATAGCACTTAATCCAACAATAACCACACACACACATTCACACATACGCATACATGTGTACTTCGTGGCTACAAAGCCAGACAAGCCGATTGAGTAACCGAAGCCAACGCCATTTGACAGACAAATCAATGCAAATACTTGGTGGTCGTACACAAACAACAACAACACTAACAGTCATAACAATAACTACAATGCTAGCCGTGGTAAAGGCAAACGTCAAGGAAAAGACGCGCGTCAAAGCCACCTAAGCAACGAGGACGAGTGCCAGGACAATTGTTATCGCGCTATAATTATCGTAATTGCGTGCACACAATAATGACTCTTGAGGAAGTCACCCCACTCCATGCAACGCAGCGCTGTATGCGAGCGATTGCAGTTAGCGCTCGGAGTGAAAACGTTGAGGGTGGTTAGATAGGAAACACCGCCGAAGGACATCATTTTGGCGTGAAAGCTCATTAAGGCTAAAAGCGGTAATTTCATGAATGAGAATGCCCTCCGCTTCCGTTGGCGCAACGCGCATCTATTTACATACCGTTATACCTGACGGTGTGAAAGGAAGGGGCTGCACTTACTACAACATATTCTAGGTTTGCCGATGGCGATATTTATTTTCTTGCTTTCTCCGCATCTTCCCTCATTCTATTTGTGTGTTGGTCTTTGCCTTACGAATTTCCTTTGACTAAATAAGTGTTTACCCGTRTTAGTTTTATTGGTTCCATTTGCTTACCTACTTATTTCTCTATTTTCGATATTCGTTAAATAGTCCCCGGTGAGCAATAAAAATGTGGTTTGTGTCGTGTGTACTCTTTTTTTACAAGCTTGAAGAGTGCATTATCCGCTAAGGATTTGGCAAGCCATAAAGTATATGCGCCGTAATAAAAGCGCACATACACATAAACATACACATATATGTGTGTGCATATGTTATATGCATATATATATGACGTGCTGGCACTCTTATATACTATGTGTTCGTATTTATATRTGTGTCTACTTGCTCATATCACCGAGAGCTGAATAATCTTAAACTGCCGTCTGGCATTATTATCGTTCAGCCTGAGTGCTGGCATTAGTGGGGCAAAATGGTCAAGTGCGCCTTGAGCCAAAATGTTCAAATAGTGTACTCAAGTAATGCACTTCAAACGGTTATTATCTCCCATACACACATATGCACGGCAGCATGTGATATTTACTTGCACTTGTGTATGCCATTATAAGTTCGATTCTGTGTGTGTGTTTACTATTTGAGCAACCAAYAATRAATKGAACCCATTCTATAYGTCATTAGATTGACTARTAGTAAAAATGGMGGAGAATCAATTGTKTAARCATCTAACATTTTATGAGACTTTTACAACACTTTGACTTGACTGYTMCATTAAATGACAATGCGCCGAAAAGTAGGCAACTATCGAATTATTTGCTTATTTTTTAAGCGAAATAAAGTTTTATGGTATTGTGTTATTGCAGGGAGTTGCTGGATAATGCTTAAACCTCATGCGGTTCACCGCCTTTTCAACCAACTAAGGTTTAGCATATAAATTATGGACATTTTTCTTAAGGTGGCATTCTAATCCAGAAMAATAATCACGACCTARTCCCTCAGTTTTTGAGATATCGGTTTGAAATTTTGCGCACCTCTTTTTCTCCTCAAGGTGCTGCTAATTTGTCAAAAACACCCATATCAAGGAACTATAAGGTATAGCTGGCATACAAACTAACCCACCAAAACGTAGTTCTTGTATGAAAATCTTCTTTATTTGAGAATATATCTTCACGTAATTCGACTTAAGTTATTCTCTAAGATAATGGTACAATCTCTGAAGAAATTATTTAGATTCAATTACTATGGCATATAGCTGTCATACAAAATGAACGATCGGCATCAAGTTCTTANTAAGATAATGGTACAATCTCTGAAGAAATTATTTAGATTCAATTACTATGGCATATAGCTGTCATACAAAATGAACGATCGGCATCAAGTTCTTATATGAAGAGCTCTCTCATTTAAAGAGATATCTTCAAGAAATTCGGTATGTTCTATTCCCTAAAGCAATGTAACAATATTCGAAGAACTTTTTCAGATCGGATTACTATAGCATATAGCTGTCACATAAAATGAACGATAGGAATCTATTTCTTGTATGGAGACCTCTTTGATTTGAAGCTATATCCTCAAGAAACTCGATGTGGATTATTATCTAAGTATACAGCGCGATTTATGAAGAAATTATTCAAATCAGATCACTATAGCTTGCCAATATTGCTGCCATAAAAAATGAACTTTCAAAGGGAGCTTTGGTATGTAGTCTATTGTATTTGTGAAGTTAATGTTTTTTCTTGCTTTAATTCAAATAATACTTTGTATTTGATTCAAATTTTTTTTTAATATTTTTTACAAATTTATTTACTTATAATTATTATTTTTTCTATTTTCAATTTAAATTTACTTATTTCAAATACAACTACACTTTCGCATTAAATGTTCCACATAAGCATTTATACGATTCTATATGTAGATAAAAATATGTGCCATCTTCGCTTTTGTTTCATTGAATACTTACAGCTCTTTACGCAAATCCATCAGCATGTGGCAAGATGTGCGATTTTCGCTTCCACATGAAACGACGGTCAACGAGTTTAGCACGAAATACGCATTACCAAAGCACTCGGAAATTTATAGCTCGTAAATAGGCAAATAAATACGTAAACTACTGCCACTAATACATAGGCACACACACACACTCATGCTACACTTTTTACGCACTTATCTGCACTTGCAGGCTCTTGGCTCGCCCATTTTCGCCTAATTTCCGATATTATGGTGCTCACTCACTCAGCTGATCATTTGCGGCGCCTTTGCTTGGGTCCTTTTTGGTCATGGCCAACAAACCATGTAAGTTGGCTTATTGCACTTGAACAACGCTTGGCTGGTGGGTTAAAGTGAAAGTGGTGGTCTGATGTGCGGTTGAATCAATAAAATCATAAAAAACGTGCACACTCACATACGTTTATAACTGTTTTTGTACTACATATATGTAATACATATGTCTGTGAAGTGGCGTACAAATATGCTGCCTATGAAATATGTGTTTTTGAGTTATTAAATGCTCATTCAAGCTCAAGTGCTGGGTCAAGTGTAGTATGTGTGTATGTTGGTAATACATAGTTTACATACAAGAATAATATATAAACATAATTGTTCTATGGTGAAAAAAATCAAATGTGGGAAAAAATCCAACAACTTCGAATAGAAGTATTCCTGTCAACTTTTAGAACACATATTCCTCCAGAAAATATTAAAATATCACAAAAACTAGAAAAAATGTTGGCTTCAACTTCACCGTAGCTTGAACACCCTTCACACGTGCATTTTTATCTTGCTTTTCATTGATCAATTTATAAGGAAACTATATGATATAGTGGTTCTACCGGAATAATTTTTTCAAAAATTATAGCACTACTTTGAGTAATAATCTATGATAGATTTCGTGAAAATATCTTCACAACTAAAGAATTTTTTCATACAGTAGCTTGATTTTGATGGGTCAGTTTGTATGACAGCTATGTCCTATAGTGGTCTGATCAGAATAATTTGAGTCAGAGTTTATAGTATAGTCTTAGACAAAAGTCTATGCCAAATTTCGTGAAGATACATTGACAAATAAAAAAGATTTCCATACAAGAACATGATTTGAATCCTTCCGTTTGTATGGCAGCTATATGCTATAGCGGTCTTATTTAAACAGTGTCTTCGGAATTTGTAGTGTAGTCTTAGGCAAAAATCTGTACCAAATTTCGTCAAGATATCTTCACAAATAAAAAAGTTTCCATACAAGGACCAGAATTTGAACGTCCGGTTCGTATGAGAGCTATATGCTATAGTGATCCGATATCAGCGGTTCTCAGAAATTAGAAGCTTCTTGAAGAGAAAAGGACGTATGCGAAATTTCAGAGTCATATCTCAAAATCTATAGACAGATATGATTAAATCGACCCAACTCACCACGCCAATGACATTAAAGACAGTGTATGAAAAAAGTTCAGGTCTTTGGCCAGCTATCATAACTAATGGTTATTTTTATTTGTTCGTAAGTTGAAACAAATTTTTAAAATTTTAAAAGCAACCCAAAATCTCTCGAGGAAGCATAGCACACTACCCGAAAAATCTACAAAGCTTGCCTGATAGATAACCAATCGATTTAATCGTTCACTTAAATATACATACATATATGTTCATCACTAAAGTTAAAAAAATTGCATAAATATTATATTTTATATCACTGCCTTTAATAATAGAAATACTTAGAATTATTCCGAGCATGAATCCAAAAACAAAAATCACAATATTTTTACGCTTCATTTGACTTTCAAAACTAATTTTCTTAATGCGAAATTTCAATGCAAACTAATGGATTGAAAGAAAACTTATGAAATTCCCAAAGCCAAACTTAGTAAACGAATTGTCAATGGTCAAGCTGAAATTCATCAATAAAAAGTTTTTGGCAGCACCGCCACCCGCTTTTCCAAGCTATTGAACAAACGAAAGCCCGAAACACAAAGGCGACCGAACACGAGTGGGGCGCACAGTGCTAGCAAATAGACTCAACTAGACAAGAAAACACTCGAATGCAAGTATATATATATCTGTATATGCATACATATAGTATATTCATGAGTGTGTGCCTGTGCATAGAAAATTTATCAATGATTTAGCTACAACTCACCTGTGCCTTGAGTTAACCGAAACCGACAATCAGTGACCCAATTTGCTGCTGCAATTCCTGACAAACACTAAAATAACAAAAAAATATACAAATTGAATAAGGGCAAAGTAAAAAAATATATAAAAACTAAAAAGCAGAAGAAACATAAAAAAGCAAAGCAAAAAATGGGAATTCGAAAATAAGCAATATGGCCCTCATTTCTCATATGAGCTACTAATAGGGGCCATTTCTCATTTCTTCCGCTTTTACTTTATTTCAATTTCTTGATATTTTTTTTTTTTTTTTTTTTGTTGTTTTCTAATATCTTAACTGAATAGAAGATAGAGACATGTCAGGAATTGTTTAGCGCAAAAACTACGAAGAGGGAGCAAAATAAATAAATATTCTGCAATCCATGCAATTGTAACTCACTAAGTTCTACCCTCGAATGTCACATAAAAATGTCCGGACAAAGCTTAAACGGTAAAAAAACAAAAGAGAAGCAAATGTAAAGAAATTAAATACAAGCCGCGCAACATTTTACAGAATATCAGGGGAAAAAGAAAGTAAGAAAAATCCTTGCAAAAGCAATAAATTTGTAAATGGAGAGACAACACAAAGGGCACGCATTGTTCATGCAGAGACCAGGGAACACTTAAAAAGAAAGAATAAGAAGCAAATAAGGTGCATAAAGTACGTAAAGTGCGTGTGGAACCGCATGTTAGATGCGCAGGAGAGTTTAAAATACTGAGTTCAAAAATTACTAGAAATAAGTAAGTTTTTTAGCTTCGACACCTATTTACCTAATATAACCTTAAACTACAGCTTAATATAAGGGTTTCAGCTTATTTGTCATTCAGCGCTTTATCCAGTAGTCATGATCTTGAACTGAATATATACGCTTTATTCAGCATTCATTCTCTTGAGCTGCATACCAGCTGAAAGCTGAAAGCCAAAAGTTTGTGAAGTTCTTTCATTATGGTATTCCGCATTTTATTTAGTAATTACAATCTTGAACTGAATATGTAAACTACAACTTCATATACGGTTTCTCAGCTTAGCGCTTAGCTTCAGCGCATAATTCAGCTCTCATTCTCTTGAGCAGAATATGTGCGCTTTATTCAGCTTTCATTTTCTTGAGCTGAATATGAGCTGTAAGCCAAAAGCTTGTTACGTTTTTTTATTCTAACTTTCAGCACTTTATTCGGCAATCAAAATCAGGGTCTAAATATGTGCGCTTTATTCAGCTTTCATTTTCATGAGCTATAAACTGTAAGCCATAAGGTTGCTAGATTCTTTCATTGTGGTATTCAGCGCTTTATTCAGCAATCGTAATACTGAGCTTTATGCGCGCTTTATTTACTTTTGCTTCTCTTGAGCTAAATAAGTTCTAAAAGCCAAAAGCTTGTTCGGTTCTTTCATTCAGGCATTCAGCGCTTTGTTTAGCAATCGTAATCTTGAGCTGCATATGTGCGCTTTGATCTGCTCTCATTCTTTTGAGCTGAATACGATCTGAAAGCCGTAAAATTGTTAGGTTCCTTGATTGTTACATTCAGCACTTTATTCAGCTCTCATTCTCTTGAACTGAATACATTACGTTACTTATCGCAAGGTCAAAGGAACGAGTGCGATTTAAAATGCGTTTATATATATAATAAACGTTAACGGGAATCAGAAAAATGCAGCCAAAATTTACGTCTTCGTTTCCCTTACAACTCTACGCGCACATTCGGTTTAAACCGTTATTTGAACAAATTTGTTATACTCAGCGCAACATCTGGTGAGAGTATCAAAATGAAAGTGAAAGATATTTTACTTTAAGGTGTACACCTCACAATAAATACAAGGACACATGTATAAATACATATACACACTCTGACGCACACACCAGCACTCGGCGTGATTGAAGTACATTGTGGCAATTTCGCCGCAAATTCCTGCTGCCACTGATTCCCGCCATCGTGGACGCATCTTAACAATATAGCTTTATATTTGTTGTCATTGCTACATTGTTGTTGCTTTTGTTGTTGCCAATAAAATTCACGTGTGTAACAATAAGGCAAAACACTCACGCACAAGCAGGTGGCACGCGGTCGCTATAAAATACAACTTGATGTCGCTACAATGCTACTTATAATGGGCTACAAAGTAAGCAAGAATAAACAACAACAGCAAAAAGAGTTGGTAGTTAAACATGAATTCAAAGTCGCATTATTATGCATAGGTGGCAAATATGGTAGAGTTCGAAACACTTACGAAGGAAAATAGAAAGCAAAATAAGATTTGTTATGGAAGCCGTAGCAAATACAATCAACTAAATTGTGGCGGAAGGAGATTCTGCAGGAATATTATATGCATAAATTATAATAAGCAATTGTAACTTAAGATTTGCTAAAGGAAATCGGAGAATAATTTATTATTTTGTATGGAATTTTGGTTTATGCGCCAAAAAGTAGGCAATATATATACATATAATATTTTACTATGTATGTAGTTGACAATCGATGATGAGAAACGATTCTGGTACTTTCGCTACTTAACTACCCGTTACCTTAAGATACAGCTCCATATAATATATAAGGATTTTCAGGTGCTTTGGCATTCAACGATATATGTATTTATTATCATTATTTTAAGCAGAATAAGTGCTGGAAATCAAAAACTTATCAGGATTTTTTCCAGCGGCATTCAGCGCTTTATTCAGCAATCGTTACCTTAAGCCGAATCAATATGGAAGCCAAAAATTTATCAGGTACTTTCATTGTGGCAATCAGCGTTTCTTCAATTATCAGTATCTTAAGCTGACTAAGTATTGAAAGACAGAATCGTATCAGTTACTTTCTTTGAGGCATTCGGCACATCTTCAGGTATTATTATCTTAAGCTGAATAAGTACTGCAAGCCAAAAGTTTGTCAGTTACTTTTATTGCGGCATTCAGCGCTTTATTCAGCAATCATTATCTTAAGCTGAATAAGTATTGAAAGCCATAAGCATATTAGTTGCTTTCATTATGCTCTAATTTTCTCGAGCTGAATATTGCCCTTATCGCAAGATCAAATGAACTAATGCAATAACAAGTTTAAGACGACCTTCGACAGATTTAAGAATTTTTAAGTAACATTTTTTTGGCAAAAGTAAGCTGAAGGATCTACCAATGCTTACCTTTATCAGCTTTTCAGCACAAAACATTACCTGGAGGTGTGGGAAATGAAAATTTGTTGATCAGAAATCCTAAGAAATATATATATCTCAGGGCTACTTACTGTTATTTTTACGCACAACGAAGCACCGAAAATAGGTTGTACTACCCAAACGAATATTAAAAGAGGCACAAAAAATTAATCCATAGACCTAAAAACATAGTAAATTTGCAGAATAATTCTAATACATAAACAAATTCTTATAAATTTAAACTGGTTACCGACTTGGAAGATCCAAAAATATATGTATGTGTTTACAGGTTTTTCTCTTGCCATTATGTTTTATCAACTGTAGACCTTCATCTTCTATCATTTTACCATTTTCTCCATGAAAAATGGAAAAGCTCAACAAACGTTGCCTACATTTAGGCATAAATGATACAATTACTATGCAAAATAATAAACTTGAAATTAAATAGCCCCTAAAACCGTCACTTACTTTCGTTTTCATCAATTTCTGTAAAACTAAAAAACTTTGCCTACATTTAAGCTCATATATGATAAAGGGTCTATTCGAAATAATAAACTCAAGTAAGGTTGATCCTTATATAATACTTATAAAATAAACTCAACAAAAACACCAAAATGGAATCAAATTTTTATATTTCTGTAAACTTAAAAAACACTTATTCTTTCAGTTGCATACATTTAGGCGCAATAGTACTCATACACTTTTCAACAGTAAATGTTTTTCATATAGACTCGGGTAAATTTATTTTGAAAATAAAACCCCTTTTGCACCTGCATTTAATTTAATTTACACTGTGCAGCCCAGTAAACAATATAGGAATATTCAGTTGTCTGGCACCCGAGGCAAAAATCGAAACAGTGTACTTTTAACGAAAAGTCCAAAGCGTATACTAACTTTATGTCAAGGAATTTCAACTATTAGCAACAACGTGTACACTGTTACTTACTACCACATACACCTCCCACATACAGTCTCCACAACATCCCACACAAATTGGTACACAAATTGCACATATGACTGCAGCCACATATATTCCAGCATAGTTTATTTATATAACATATTGAATTTTTGCTATTGTCACATACACTGCGCATACATTCATGTACATGTGAGTATGTACTTATGTACGTATATCGTAAAAACAAATTTCCTCCGGCCAGCACCCACATTTCCTTCACAGGCTGCGCTCTTTTCCGGCGCCAACAAAAACATATGCAGCAGCTTACCTTTGACTGACCGCCAATAAATTCCTGTTCAAGTACATTGTGCAAGCGTTGGCAGGCGCACGTGCAACCATGAACACAACAACAACAAGCTATTAGCATTGGCATACTTTAACACGTACAAACATAGTTCTAAGTTAACAATCAACGGCAAATAAATAAAAACGGAAATGAAAGAGATCGTCGAATGCAAAAACAAAAAGAAAAAATAACGTTAACTTCCGTTGCACCTAAGCTAGAATACCGTTCACATATAAAAAAGTTTCCTTACAAGAAACGGATTTTGATCGTGAAATTATAAAGTTTTTCATACAAACACTTTATTCCGATCGTTCATTTGTATGGCAGCTATATTCTATAGTGATCCGATCTGAATAATTTTTTCGGACATTGTATTATTGGCTTCAGGAATAATCCATGCTGAATTTCGTGAAAATATCTCGTTAAATGAGGAAGTTTCCCATACAAGCATTTGATTAAGATCCTTCAGTTTGTATGGCAGCTATATGCTATAGTGGTCCGATTTTAAAATTTTTTTCGGAGATTGTATTATTGTCTTAAATAATAATCTATTTCAAATTTCGTGAAGATATGTTGTCAAATAAAAAAGTTTTCCATACAAAAATTTGATTCCGATCGTTCAGTTTGTATGACAGCTATATGCTATAGTGGTCCGATATTGACAGTTTCAACAAATGAGCAGCTTCTTAATGAAAACAGGGCAGCTGCATAGTTTGAGAAGGATATTTCAAACACTGAAGGACTACTCTGTGTAGGGTATAAATAACCTTGCTATTTACTGCTGTTTGCTGCTCATGCAACACAAATACTAGCTCACCTAAAGTCACAAGTTTGTGTGATCATGGTGACAGCACGTTCCTTAGTTGCTGAGTTCGGCGCTGCCAGCGCACCTTCACACCTTTGCATTGACCTGCGACCTGACATCGCTGCCTGGGCGCTCGTCGCTCTACTATTGTTGACTACTGTAGCGCTGGTGAGCTGTTGTTGCTGGTGCTGTGTAATTTCGCTTTTCGTTTAAGAAACTTTTACAAGCTCGTAAATAAGCTGGTAAAAATTTGCGCCACAAATAACTAACGCATAAATAAAGTACCGCTACAAAACGCACACACCTAATGGCTGGTGGCGGCAATAGTTGTCGCAGCTGGCGAAAGTTACCTTGGCAATTTTCAGCAAACAACGTTTTTAATGAATTTTTTTTCACGATTTTTGCGTAAATTATCACAGCAAGCCATTTACCGACGGTATTTTCTCACACTTTTCCGCCGTTACGCATACATGTGTGTGACGAAATTTTCCAATTAATTAAATGTTTATGCACTGAAATGAATTTCCGCATGCAATTACACTTAAATATACGCATTTGCGCATAACACAAATAAACCATATACTCGCATGTATGTTTACACTATATTTCCATGTACCAAAAGTTTATCTCTTAACTTGTCACTTCCTTTTCCTAACTTTCGTTTTTTTCTCTCATTTATTTTCTTTGCAGATTGGACTTCAGTCGCAATTACACGCACTGCAATGCCTCACTGTTGGTCAACGACACGCTTGCCATGTCGGGCGATCAGCCGACCTGGCTGAAATTGCTGCCGCCGCGCATGCACACACCGGAAGTGATACTCAATACATGGTTGCATTTAGGTGGCGCTCCACAAGCGCCGATCGGCCTGATTATCGAATTGCCACCAGCTCAGAGTGGCACCGGCTTCACGGGCTGCCTGCATTCGTTGCGCATAAACGAAGAGACGCGCGAGATATTCGGGTGAGTAGTTGGGGAACAATGATGTTAATATATAATATATGGCGAATATACGCGGTTATAGTTTTGAAAGCCATTTGCTTGGTACACTGTATTTCTGAAGAAATTTCTGTTGCAAAATTTTTTAGTTAAGTCTTCCCATTATAAGTTCCCACAATAAGTCGTATAAGGCACTCAGTTAAACAAAAATTTGGAGTCGTAAATCAATTTCTTAGCTTTTGAGTGACAACTGAGACTCTCAAGAACAACCGACAGATCCTTTCCAAGTCTCTTAAAATATATTTTTTATGAAATCTCGAACAAAAAGTAAACATATATTCACACCGAACATGCCGAATTTGACTAAGAAAGACAAGAAAAAAATTTTCTGGAAGAATTAAAGGTTATACCGCCGAACTGTAAGCGGAACAACGTATTGCACTGAATAAATAATAGGCTCTCTTGTATAGACTCAAATGAATAAAAAGTTCGATTCAAATTTGAGGAAATGGTGTAAGACAAGATAAGATAAATATATGAGGATTGCATCTAACCCCAGCATATTGATAAATTCCAATATACTGCTAGGTGCTAGGGCGATCTTTATATGGAAACATGGATTCTAAGGCCTTTATACCCCGCCTGCAGACTGCTAGACAATCAATTAGCAGATGTTGTGGAGTTTCAGACTCCCTGTCGCAGGATGGTACATGGCACATGCTTTGCACTTGTTGGCAACACCTCTCTCTGCCTGCTCCTTCTTCTTAGCGCAGCTGCTCCTTTCTGGTAGGAGGACCCAACGCAACGAAGTGTTCAGGTCCTACCATGTTAGTGAATGCTGCGGAGGACGCGAGCTCATCAGCCAGTTCATTCCCGGTCATCGTGGTGTGGTAAATGGTGTAACCTTTAATTATATTTTCGCTGTCTTTGAATGCAAATGTAGTTTGATTGGTACGAAATTGTTTTAAAGGAATTATTCAAAACGTTGTCCATCGCTAATCACAACTTTTTTCTGACATTTTTCTGGCAAAACACGAATACCATTATGGTATTCATCTTGTGAAGCTATCCAAGAATCAAGTCATTTTTCGATGTCGCCTTGTGAGTGGAACTGCTGCTGAGGAAGACCACGTGACATTGAACGAAATAAATAATAATCGGACAGTGCAATATCTGAAAAATATGGCGGGTGCAGTAAGGCTTCACATTTAAGCGTTTCCATGTAGGTTATAACAGATTTAGCAATGTGAGGCCGGACGTTGCCATACTGCACAATCACTTTAGGTGCCTTTTCTGCATTGAGGCCGCTTTTCGGCTCAATCGCATCAATTGAAATCGATACCATTTACCATCGATGGTTTCGTTCGGTTTCAGCAGCTGATAGTAAATAACGCCGTCTGTCCCACCAACTAAATTTTCATCACCTGTTTCGATTCGATTAAGAAAGCCCTTACTTTTTTGCCGTAGGAGCAATGGTTCAGCATGTGAAATGGCGATCCTCAACGTCAGAGATTCAGATGCTTTCTAGCAAATACATACAGATAAGGGACTCAAGTGTCTTGTTTCTGCATCATACCCTGCGCATGCCTTCGCCTTTATTGGCTTAGACAGCACATCAAGTCGCTTTGATATAGCTCGACAGTGACTCCCTATGCAGAAACGACCACTTCTTGCGTTTGACGCGGTTCCTCATCGTACAGCGTCTCCAATTCACCATCTTCGAAGGTTTTTGGCCTTCCTTCACGTGGACGGTCGTGAATACCAACCAGACACGAAACGTTATTTCATTTGGAGTAGCACCTCCGTAAACTTTTTGTAGTTCCTGAAGTGCTTCGGCCACCGATTTCTTTGACTGAAAGTAAAAAATCCGCACGTCTCGCAATTGACGAATACTTAACCAAAAATCGGTCACGAATGTGGAAATGAAGTTTCGTTTCGAATATGTCAAAACCGATCACCACAAATTACTGAAACTAGGTGATATATCAAAAATATACCAAAATACCTTAGCAGATTTGTGATAAGTTCAGGGTGCTTTACCGATAGCTAATATCTAGCCACAAAAAATTTTTAATTTGTCTTCACAAAGGACTGAACGAACGGTTTAACTGGGATTCCTCACCAAAGCATTGACAAACAGTGGAAACTTACTACCGTACAAAATATTTCTCTTCTAAATTCTCTTTTTAAGTCTCTTTATTCGTCTTAAGTACTTTATTAGTCTTGAGTACCACTACTTCAGTTGAACAACTACAGCATCTTAGCTATGTAGAAGACCCCAACAAACTCTCAGACAACGAACAGCCTCTTCGTCCCTTCTCACTGATCGTATTAAGTGATTATTAATTATCATTAATTGAGTGCGACAACTATGCTCTCTACCAAATATATACACATACTTGCTGCCAAGTAAAATTCTCATCTAAATATCAACGATTCGAGCGCTACTACTTGAGACCGTCTTGTTACAGGAGCGCTGAACTCAAAACTTTCACGCCTTTGTGAAAAACTTTATGCCCTGACAGGCTAAACACCGACATTTTTTTTTATTACAAGTAGATGCGATTACCGTTAAAGAGCGGCATTTTTCAGCATCACTGAGTGACAAACAATTTGCGTCGATAACTTTGACGGCGAAGAAAGCGTACAAAATATGCAATGTTAGACATTTGTTCAGTGCAACAAGAGCGCTGGAGAGCAGGCGAGAGTGTGTTATATGAGCACACAAAAATCTAGCAGAAATAGCAACAACAATATCTAGAAGTAGTCGTAGTACACTCACTTAGTTAAGCATATCTCGTAATTAATTTGCAAAGTTCGGGTAGCAAAAGTTTTCGATAACTAAACTCATTGGTGGACTCGTTGCTGCACTCAGAAATTAATTTAACTTTTCGAAAATGTCAATTGTGTGCCACTTGACCTCGCTGCGGGGGGATGAGCGGGTCGCAGGGAGTTCAACTAAGGGAGAGAGCAAAAAGAGGGAGTGGGCAAGGCAGTGAGCGGCAGGGAGTTGACTACGGTAATGCTATTACAGCGCAAAGATGAGAAGCGCCACAACGCTGTGGCACTAAAGTGCACTTAAGGGCATACATACATACATAGATGGATGTAACTGTATTGTACCTGTCTCTTATACACATCTAGATGTGTATAAGAGACAGTGCTATTACAGCGCAAAGATGAGAAGCGCCACAACGCTGTGGCACTAAAGTGCACTTAAGGGCATACATACATACATAGATGGATGTAACTGTATTGTACAAGCGCGCACAGTGTGCTAATTTAAATGTCAATATTAGCAGCAATGCGAGCTCATAAATATTTCAATTGTGCTGCGCTGCCATGCATTGGCCGCACAGTGTTGCAACTGACCCAACGACCCATTAACTAACCCATTGACGGTCAACTAGGATGGCTGGCAATCGCTCGTGCAAACGCCATAGCTACCAATTGTGCTGACTGTAATGCGCCGTTAACAGTTCATAAGCCGAACACCCACCAAAAACCGCCAATATCTGCACCACCCCTCTCTCGCTGGACCAAAAACACCAGCAGTGCCTTTAGCCTTTAGCGTTGCTGCGTCGCCATCATCTTTGCAGTTTCCGCACACTTAACGCCAAAGAATCGCTTCATTTCCATTTCGTTTCCGTTCGACGTGAAATTGTCATTCACAACGCGACGCGCGCCCACCGTTGCCAAGCGACCCGCGGCTTTTGCGAGCCACCCGCTATTTTTGCATAGTCGTTCTTCTCGTTCTTCGGCACTTTGCTTGTTGTTTGCATATTTTATTCCGAGTGCATTCAAAACGACCAGAACTGAAGCGTTTAGTTCATTGTTTAAATACTTGAATGCTCGGAAATCGCATGACCGTTGGGTTCGCGCCACCGCCAGCGCTACCGAAAAACCGTTAACAGCGCTTTTGCACCACTTACCTGCTGTGCTTACCTAATGTGCGACGTGAGTGCGGAGTGCGCGACCATGAGGTCAGACACAAAAGCTTCATAATATCCTACAAGTATCTATTCAATTGTGAAGCGTGAATAAAAATGCTGCTGGAACACGTGACACATGTAGAGGTGCACGAATTTAATGGCACTTTTCTACATTTCGACATGGCCAGCTTTAAATTTGCATGCCACAAAGTATTCACGGAAGGTATCAAGTTTATGGGCGCTTAAAGATAATATTTATAGCAAATGGTGAGCCATACGCAAACTGGAAATTGTAAGTGGAAATTAGAGAAGAAATATGAAAATGGAGAAATAAGGTAAGGGAGGAGTTGAGAAGATTATATATTGTAATTATTAAATCCGTAAAAAAAGTAATAGGAACTGGCCGAAACATAGATGAGCTCATTGGGAGATCCATTATAATCAAAATATTGGTATTTATTTAATAATAGGTTGTCAAAAAAGTCTTGAGGTATTTTTTATCTATTTTTTTATTATTTTATAACGGTTTGATGACTCATGCCCAGCTCTTGACCTATGCGATCTCTTTCGACCAATTCAGCGATTTTATCGCAATTTTCGACGACAGGCCTTCCGGAGCGTGGCGCATCTTCGACCACCTCTACACCAGAACGTAAACGTTGAAACGGGTCCATAAACTGCACAAATTTTATTGGCGGTTTGAGATGCATTTTTGCCTTTATCATAGTAGTACTATAAAATATGCCGTATTTTCTCTATATTTTGCTCCATTTTTGCGACGCTATAACTCACGAACGACTTAAAAGAAACGGTAATCAATCAAACACATGTTAGCGCATGAAATGAGCTTTCCAAAAAGGTATAGCATGACCCATGCGACGAATAAAACTAGAACTACGCGCTCTCAGCGCCAACTAGCGAAAATACCGCAAGACTTTTTTGACAAACTAATAGTATTTTCATTTTACTGGACCTCCCAATGAGCTCATTCTATTTTTCGGTCAATTTCTAGTACCTTTTTTTATACAGATTTCTTTCTTTGCCTTTAAAGGCAACTACTAAATATCGTTCAGTCTAATTTCGGCTCCCTGTGTTTAACAGAATCTCTCAGCACAATCTGAGATTTTTTCTAGTTAAATCGTGTACTTTCTATAGTAAAATTGTAGTTATTGCATGGCGGTGACCATACCTTAAACACGAAGTTATCTTCCTGCCTTAGTTACGTAAAATTTATGCAAAATAAATAAAATACAGCTTGTGCAAGAACTGAAGGCACTCGATCTTCCCAAGCAACATCGATTCACTCTATGGGTTCTTGAAAAGTTCCAAGAAGATCCGACATTTTCGAACCAAATTTTGGTCCCCGATGAGACTCATTTCTGTTTCAATGGGTATGTAAACAAGCAAAATTGCCACGCTTAGGACGAAGAACAACCTGAAGAGATTCAAGAGCTGTCATTTTATACAGAAAAAAGGTTTGGCATGGTTTGTGTACCGGTGGAATCAACGTTCCATATTTCTTCAAAAATGATACCGGTGAGAATGTAACCGTCAATGGCGACCACTATCGTCATAATTACCGACTATTTGCTGCATGAAATTGAAGCTCGTCATCTCTTCGATATTTGGTTTCAACAAGATCGCGACAGTTCTCACACATCGCATCATTTAATGGACTTATTAGAGAACACTTTGGTGAGCAAATAATTTCACATTTTGGTCCGGTGGATTGGCCACCAAGATCGAGTGATATCACCCGTTAAACAATGCGGATAAATCCACTTCGATTCAGGACTTGAAACAAATCATCACGGTTGTCAATCATCAGTTACCAGTCGAAATGCTCAAACAAGTCATCGTAAAAATTTTACTCAACGAATGGAAAATCTGAGACGAAGCCGCGGACAACAGTTGAAAGAAATAATCTTCAAAAAATAAATGAAAGAATGATCTTTCGAATGATAATGAACATTCCCCATTAGATTTGAGTTTCTATATTTTTTCTTTAAAAAAGTAGAGAACCTCGAAATGGATCATCCTTTTTTTTTACATATTTAGGACATGTATAAAAAATTTCTTGAGATCAATAATGGATCCATTCCCAATACTGTTAGGTCTGCGTAATATTTCAAGTCTTTGCTCATGGCAAAGCCGCATACAGCCAAGTAGCAACTAAGGCACCTCGTATCGTATTCGACCCGAACTATCTTGAGAAGCAGGGCAGCAGTGTAGAGTATCGCCAAGAACACGCTATGATTTCTACTGGGTGTGGGGACGCAAAAGTATCGATGGTACTGAGATTGTTGAGATCTCAGATCTCGAGATTGTCAAGAGTGGTGTAGGGCTGTCAGGGCGATAACGCGATCGATATTGGTAAACCAATGCATTTTCTTTACGACGATCTGTACAAGAGCATGGCAAGGAAGGTTCGATCTGAAGCAATGATCTATCTGTAATCAAAACTGCAAAGGTCGGGTGCAAAGCGGATGATCAAAACTACACAAAGTTCCAGCTCCCTCTAGAAGAAGAGGCTGTAGAAGCATAATTGGTATACTCACTAGTCACAGTATGGCGTCTTCACAAACCTGCAGAATGGCGCTGACAGATCGAGATGACTGCAGGAAGTGTCAATAGCGAAGGATCAGGGAAGTATCTGTTGTGCACTTCTGCTGCACTAACAAGGAAACACTTCCCCCCTTGGAGGCCCCATGGTATGAAAGCGCTGGCATCCTGAAGAATTACTACTGCTTATGAACATCGTAATGGCACTACATCTGGCATAACTAAGGACCATAAATGATCTATCCGTCTCTCGCGAACCTACCAGACTAACTTAACCTAACCTAGATCTGTATTAGCATAGCTAAAATGGGTTCAGGTTTTTATCGGGTTAAGATTTTTCATCTGACCAGCTTTGTTCAACGATGGCAAAACAGATAATAAACATATTATGCTGCTTAAGTTCAGACGTCTAAGTGGGTAATTATCGTTTAGAGGCATGGAACCCTTATAACTTAAAACCGAAAATTATACTAAGCATTTTCTCTCAAAGAACGAGTATTGAAGTCTTAAAAGTCAATTGGACGACATATTAGTAGCTTCAAAGTAATAGGAGACTGAAACATCGGCATATAAATAGAGAAGGACCGTATATTCAACATTCTCTAGTATTGAGCAAATCTGATTTTAGAATACCGGCTAGTTTCCCTTAAGCAACCCCATGTCTACAACGAAGCTTCCTTCAAAGCTGTTTTTACTCATGCATTACAATCGATCTTATAAAACATAATTGAGCACTTAATAACCAGGTTCCACTTTATTTCTTAAAATTATTGTTTAATATTTATCTTCCTTCTCTTTAATCTCCTACGTTGCAGTGACGCTTTGGACGGCTTTGGCATAACGGAATGCGGCTCGCTCGCCTGCTTGTCGAGTCCTTGTCGCAACGGCGCTGCTTGCATTAAAATCGAAACCAACGAAGTTGATGAGAATGGCGAAAAGGCGGAGAAGTGGAAATGCAAATGTCCAACCGGTTATATGGGACCAACTTGTGAAATCTCCGTTTGTGAAGATAATCCCTGCCAGTATGGCGGCACTTGCGTACAATTTCCAGGCAGCGGCTACCTCTGCTTATGCCCGTTGGGCAAGCACGGTCACTACTGCGAACACAGTAAGTAAAACTTTTGCCGAAAATAACACATATACACACGCACATGTTCACACATGTTGACATCACACACAAATTCGAAGAATCCATCCTCATCCCTGCAAATCGTTAGACTTTTTTAAAGTGTTCAGTATTCGTGCATCCAACCATTGGTAATGTTGTACTCTCGTCCACATGTACTCGTATTCGTACTCGTACATATATAGGTACATTGCAGAAGTGCAACTTGAAAAACAGGAAACTAATCTAAATTAAACTACCCAAAACCGCTGTGAAACCCATTCCTTTTTCTTTTCCTACAAAAATATCCCAAACAAAAAAAACAAGATTTTCCTGCCCATACGATTTCCCCCGCTACAATCAAGAATCTTACAGATCTCGAAGTCGCGCTACCGTCGTTCTCGGGCAGCGTCAATGGACTCTCGTCATTTGTCGCCTACACTATGCCCATACCATTGGAATACTCGATTGAGTTAAGCTTCAAGATATTACCGCAAACCATGTCCCAAATATCATTGCTCGCGTTCTTAGGGCAATCCGGTTACCACGATGAGAAGAGCGATCATTTAGCGATCAGCTTCATACAAGGCTACATTATGCTCACTTGGAATTTGGGTGGCGGACCGCGACGCATATTTACACAGAAACCGATTGATTTCCGTTTGGATGCACCGCGTGTGCCGTACGAGATCAAGGTTGGACGCATTGGACGTCAGGCCTGGCTTTCGGTGGATGGTAAATTCAATATTACTGGTCGTTCACCGGGCAGCGTTAGTCGCATGGATGTTATGCCCATACTCTATTTGGGTGGACATGAGATAGCGAATTTCAATACGTTACCGCACGATCTGCCGCTACATTCGGGCTTCCAGGGTTGTATCTACGATGTGAACTTGAAGGCGGGACAAGTGACAGTGCCGCTGCAGGAGACGCGCGGTGTGCGTGGACGCGGTGTGGGACAATGTGGCACCAGAGAATGCCACCGGCATGCTTGTCAACACGACGGTGCCTGTTTGCAACATGGCGCTACTTTCACGTAAGTTTTCTAAAACTTTTGGCATAAATCAGGGTTTGAATTTAATATATGGCATGGCTCTTAATTTTAGCTGCATCTGCCAAGAAGGCTGGTACGGACCACTGTGTGCTCAGCCCATCAATCCATGTGACTCATTCAACAACAAATGCGCCGAAGGCTCAACGTGTGTGCCGCTGGTAAATGGTTACGAGTGCGATTGTCCGGTGGGCAGAACGGGCAAGAATTGTGATGAAGGTAGGTCCAGTCTTGTATACTTAAACTTTGTCCGTCTATCAAATAACTAACTTTCGCTCTCGCAGATATACGCTCGCTAAGTGATGTCTCATTGACCGGTCGTCGCTCTTACTTGGCTGTACGTTGGCCCTACCTCTATGATAGCTCCGATAAACTTGGTTCGAAGCGTTCGCAAATTATCAGTTATCGCAACTTTACGAAGAAACTAATGCCACCGAAACCGATTGCTTCCTCAAATCAGCACTTCGTAATGAAGTTGCTCAACGAAGTAGAAAAACAACGTAATTTCTCACCTGTACCGCTTATGGGCTCGAAGACTTTCGAGGAACATCATCGCGTGCAATTCTTCTTCATTGAATTCCAATTGCGTCCGCTCTCTGAACGTGGTCTACTACTCTACTTTGGCACTTTGAATAATAATCAGGATAAGAAAGTCGGTTTCGTGTCACTCTCACTACAGGGTGGTGTTGTGGAATTCCGCATTTCTGGTCCTAGTAGCCATGTGACGGTCGTACGGAGCGTACGTATGCTCGCAATTGGTGAATGGCATAAGATCAAGATGGCACAACGTGGCCGCTGGCTGACGCTTTGGGTTGAGGGTAGCGCATCATCGGCGCTAGCACCTTCCGCCGAAGTACTTGTTGAACCTGATTCCCTGTTATACATTGGTGGTCTCAAAGACTTATCGAAATTGCCACATAACGCCATTTCTGGCTTCCCCATACCATTCCGTGGCTGCGTACGCGGTTTGGTGGTCAGCGGTACGCGCATTGTGCTGAACGAAACAAATATAATGGGTAAGTAGTGGAAGAGAGGTGTGCGGAAATGTGGATTTGAGATTGACGACTGTCTCTTACTCTTTTCAGATTCTCGCAATATTCGCGACTGTGATGGCACTGCATGTGGCGGCGATTCTTGCGAGGCGGGTGGCCATTGCTGGCTCGATGAGAAACTGCAACCGCATTGTATTTGCCCCGAATATGCGAAAGGTGATCGTTGCGAATACTCGGAGAGTTGTAAGCTGATACCATGCAAGAATAATGGTCGTTGTTTGCGCAGCGGACGTTGCTCATGTCCGAATGGCTGGGGTGGATTTTACTGTGAAATAGGTGAGCTAATACAAAGCGTATATTTTTTTTTGAGGGGAAAATATTGAAATTTTTGTTTTGCTTGGAGTTTGAGGCATCGCATGGAGGACAATCGGTACTCCAAAGAAAACCTTATAGTCCACCTCGAAATACATCAACATATGACCAATCAACTCAATTCTTGATAGATCTAATAACCCCGACAGTCAATGAAAAACGATTTCGTGCAAACCCACTGTAGGTGTGGTTGGGAGTGATAGAGAAGTATTTTTGTATGGAATAGTAAATACAAAAAATAATTTCGGATACTTATAGTGTAGGCCATTACAAACTAAAGTCCTTTCTCGTCGAATCCAACTCATACTTTATCAGTTTTTCCGGTCCCTGTGGTTGTTGTTCATATTCGTGCGGCAACGTGAGATTTTTCTAAAACTGTTTACAAGAATTCTGTCATTTCTTCATCCGAGTCTATTGCTGTTACGTAAGCCAGATTGTAGTAGACTCTTGGAGTAGCTAAATAAATTCATCGAATGGTCTCTTTAGAAAGATAAACCAACTTACACGACAAACAATCGTCTAGCTGGACACAGTGGACTCGCCAAAAGCTAAGATAGCCATGGAACCAATCAAGAGGAAGAACATAAAACAAAAGAAATATATTCACAAAGATTTCCAAGCCTGGTCTAATTAAAAACAAAGGTCAACTTTGCACTTTTTAGTGCTAAGTGTTAAGAAGTGTAGACAAGTGTAAATGGGATCACGTCATTTAAAATCAAACTCAGCGTGAATGATTGATTGCTGTAAGTGCGGCAGTTACGATCTACAAAAACAAATCTATAAAAGCAACTAAATTAAAACAAATTAAAAAAGCATGACTTAGACTAGTGTGAAACAGCTGGAAGGCTGCACATTTAACATTGAGAGGCATTACACGACGCAAGTGGCTAATTGCGCGAGTTCGAATTCGAATTCGACTTTGACTTTACTAACATTATATAGTCATATAGTTACGTATCGATGAATCAGCCTGCCTTGTAAGCGATTAAATGGAGGAAATAGCTTCTAATAGCAATAGAATGGCCATACAAATTACGCGAAACAAATTACTCATGCACTTTTCGAAACAATTAGTTAATTGTTGTTAAATTTATATTTAAATACACAAGTATGTATGTATGTGTAAGTATTGATAGTTGAACCAACGAACACACTTCGCACTAAATACTAATAAAATATTTGGTAAATATTGTAGTAAACTCGGCCTAAGGGCAATTTGTCTTGAGTGAAGTGTCATGAATCTGTATTTATGTACATACATATGTGTGCCGCTTAAAACGTATGTGTGTATGGAACTCCAAGATCTATCTTTCAATTTATCAGTCGTATTTATATACCCCCAACAGAGGATTTTAAGTTTGACATCAAGTTTTTAGCATCCAGCTGGAAACCTCGACGAACTTATCCTTCAGTCCTTGAGATATCGTTCTGACATATTCCACACTTTCTTTTCTTCCCAAGAAACGAACAATCGGACAACTCAAGCATGTACCATATCAATTGAAAAGTCCCCGGCCTGCCATAGCAAGACACATTTTCTGGCAAAATTCGTTTTTTTGTTTTTATTCAACTTAGTTCCCTTCAAGGGTGATTGATAAATGATGCATTTTCCGGCACATTAGGTCTATTGTGTCTGCAAGGGTGATATTCTGATTATAGCGACCCTCCAACTTACCATTTGTTCTTGGCTTTAAACTCAGTTTCGGCGATCACCTCTTGATTCGCCGAAAATTTCTTCCCAGCAAACATTCTTTTCAGACCCCAGAACAGGAAATAGTCGCTAGGGGCCAGATCTGCCGAATACTGTGGAAGCAGATTTAATTCGAAACCCAATTTATGGATTTTTGCCATCGCTTTCACTAACTTCTAACAAGGGGCGTTGTCTTGGTGAAACAGCAATTTTTTTTTTTTCAATGCGGCCATTTTTCTTTCTTCAAATGATCCAATAACGCTATGTAAAGTTTCTATTGATGGTTCTTCTTTTTTCAAGGTAGTCAAAAAAAGTTATTCCTTGCGCTTCTCAAACTACGTACATCAAAACCTTGCCCACCGACTGTTGCGTTTCTCTACGCTTTGGAGTGGGTTCACCATGAGCAGTGTACTCGAATTTATCCGTTATCCATTTAACTTCGGAGTGTCATCTTTCATCCATTGTCAGACTTATTTATTTGCGACATATCTTCATGAAAGTTCGCACAACTATCATTAAAGACAACACTAGAATATCTGAGCATGTCCGAGCATTCAGAAATCTTCGCATGCGTTGGCTTTATACCGGAACTTTTATAATTTGGAGTTGCTAAACCAAACTCTGGCGTCTTTTTCTCTGAGGGTAGAAACTATATTCTCATAACAGGGCGTCGATTTCGTCCTGAGCACTAATCGTGCATTCAAATCTGGTTAAATAATGCCTGACCTCGCCATCAATGGCTTCGTGTAACTTTGTGAAAAGACTAGTAGGAGGGCCAGATCGCAAGGTAACCGTAAAGTTGACGATCTGGCAAGTAAGGAACCTCAGCTCTGCTAGTACTTGAATGTGAACAGTTTGGTGCTCCCCTCTTCTCGTGTGTACTACTACTGGATAGCTGGGCTTCATAGGAGCTTGGTCAGCGCTGGACTGCCATCGTTTTGCCTCTCAGTAAGTTTAGTCTCTCCGTAGTTGTGGAGGTTCTAATAAGCCTTATCGAGATCTTGAAAGGTTGAGAATGTTACCGGATGTCAGCTGCTGAAACTACATGGGAAAAGACGAGGTGAAAACACCTAAAACTTTTTCTTGAATGTTCTGCGTTAGAGAGATCAATTCTTAAACACTTGGGATTTCGAACTTTCAGACATTCCACCGAAACCCCTTTGAAAATTTGTATTGGCCACAAAACGCTTTGCTGACTTTTAAGTTCGAATTGCAGGAGTTCCATTTGCATGACTTCATCAAGGGCTGCATATAGTAGTCCAAGCGGGATCGCTGGATCAGCCATCAAACCTAACCTAAATCTTCTAACTGAGTATACAGGACGCTCCACAAGGGCATATAGCTTTTGTGCTGGCAATGTGCACACGTTATGGGTATTAAAAATTCGTTGCAGCCGAAGTTAGTTTTTTTTTTTGCTGTTAATGCTTTTTCACCTTCCAGAGTGTGAACGATTAATTTTCGTATGCAAATTTGCACACACACTCTACATACATACATACATACACACATATTTACACCCGAAATATGTGCCCAGTAAGCGAAACCAAACTAACGGCGATACGCGTCGAAAAGCAAACATTAATTGTAGAAATACAGTAAATATTTAAAGTTGAGAGCGAAGCCAAAAACAAAGACAACAACACAAAAATTCAAATAAAAACAGGCGAACGCATTTCAGGTGATGCGGATAGGTACTAAAACGGGTTTGAATTTCTACAAAATTGTCTACAAAAGTTAGAACTGAAAAATGAACAACAACAAAAAAGCATAACAAAAAACCGAAAAACACGAAACATGAATTATAGCCGAAAATCAAGCGAACAACGACAGCAGCAACTAATTTACATATGTGCAGTAGTTGAACAACAACAACAACAACAAAAACAAAAACCACCACAAACAGTGATAGTAGCAAAAAATAATAGTAACAATAACAACAAGCGGTAATAATAACAAAAACAGTAATATTAACAAAAACAACAACCACAATAGTTGTAATAAAAACAATAATAATAATAGCAACTACAAGAAAGCAACCTTGACAGCAACAGCTGGTCCAAGTCACTGACTGGCGCTGATGAAATACGCGCAGCCGCTCTGTCAGCTGGACTAACTGTTCTCAGAACGTTGAATTCGGTTATGCAGCCGACTTAACCACATTAAAAAGGTATATTTGTACAAAGATACGTATGTATGTATATGTGTGTATGTACCTATATAAGCGGGGTTCTTGGGTAACCCTTTCTACTTTTCGGTAGAATTCTTTGTAATTAAAAGCGCCCAACAAACCGAAAAATGCACGCGTGAACCGTAACACAATACCAACAACAACTGCATTCGTACTTAACACCAGTTGAATAAAAAAAAACAGCAACAACAATAAAACGTTATTTTACATTCAAACAATGGAAGACGTTGTTTGTTGAGCAATCGCCGCAGCAATTAGAGTCAGGCGAGAATTGGAATTGCAAATACACAACAACAACAACTATCGCAACAACTAACAACTAGACAAAGTTCTTAGAAAACTTTGAAGATGTTGTCGATCCAACAAAGCGCTGAGTTAGATTACGCGCATTAGCAGAAGACAAGGCAGAAGCGTTGAAACGAGATCAGGGCTGCTGTGGAAAAAACTAAGCAAAAGACGCCGCAGCTATATAAATACATATATACAGACATTTTTACATACATACATACATATATATGTACACTTTTACAAAGCAAACAAGGCGTGTAGGTACATTTTAAACGAAATCCAGAAATGTAGATAGGTCCAACATAACCACGAAATGTCTCAAAAACGTTTTTATGGAGCTTTTTCACTGATAAATGCTCTGCTTTCTCAATGGAATACACAAAAAATCTGCTTTAAATGAAAATACTTGCAAGAATACTGTCTAGGCGATCCATCAAATACAAGGCACGTTACGAGCTGCATCGTAGCTATAATAGCCTTCAGATATGAAAACAGTCCTTACAAGAACTTTGATCGGTCAGTTTGTGTGGTAAGTACTGTGACTCGATCTAAACAATTCCTTCGAAGATTACATCATTTATTTAGACAATAACCCATGCAAAGTTTGACGGAAATATCTCGTCGAATTTCCTCAGAGACTGCACCATGGCTTCAGACAATAATGCGTGCCAAATTTTGTGAAGACATCTCGTCAAAGACAAAAGTTTTCTATACAAAGACTTGAATTCGATCGGTTAGTTCATATGGCTGCTATATACTAATACCAACCAGTATCTTCCAGTCCGACAAATGAGTAGGTTCTTAGTGAGTAAAGAATGTGCGAAAAATTTCAGAACGATATCTCAAAAGCTGAGGAACTAATTCGTATATAGTACTTATATTCAGACTGGCAGAGGAACATGGCTTAATTGACTCAGCTCGCCACACTGCTCATTTATATGTATATACTTTATGGGGTCTCAGACGTTTCTTGCTGGCTGTAAAAAACTTCTTGACAAATTCGATATTCCCTATTCAGAGTACAATACATTTCACTCATGCCATTTCCCACTGGGCATATCAACAAGCATCAAAATGCGCATATCGGCGTCGCTACGCAAGAGATATAGGAAATTAAAAACTAAATCTGTTTATAATTATAGCCTACTTCATATAAGGCACACTTTGCTCACCGCATAATTATTAGCAAATATATCTACACGTGAATTACTTGAAACATTTAATTTAAAAAATCTATGCTTTACATTAGCAATTATAACCGTTACAATGATTACTTTTACTTCTCGCTTTCTTTCATTTCACGCATTCGCTTACGCCACTTCCTGCTACGTGTCGTTGATTTTTCTGCCATATTCTACAACATTTCTTCGGTCGCMCAGCCATGAGTAAGCCCACAACGCCAAGCTTCCGTGGTAATAGTTACCTGATCTTGCCGCCGCCCCGCATACCGATGAAAGACAAACGTCGCGGTCCATCCATGTATGTCCGACCACGTGAAGCCATTCAAGTTTCGTTGAATTTCTCCAGCATCGAACCCGACGGCCTGCTGCTGTGGAGCGAGCACGATCGTAATAAATTTTTGGGCTTAGGCTTAGAGAATGGTCACCTGAAAATGGCTAGCAATTTGTTAGATTCCAATAATGATACCGTGGAGATGCCATCGACCGGCTTCATTGCGGATGGCAGTTGGCACTTGGCAAAGGTCATAATGGATCGCAATCGTTTGGAGTTGCAATTGGATGGTGAAGTGATATTCTCAGAGAAGGTGCTAGACGCGGCAGCTGCTGCGTTAGCAGCAACAACACAACGAACAGTGTTAACGACGCGACGCTCGTTTGCGGCACGGCGTGGTAAGGAACCATCAATCACCTACGAGGATGTCTTCTATTTGGGTGAGTGGAAATTAATTCAAAGTATAATTACTTTTAATAGTCTCAGGTCAGTCTCAGTTATTAGAACAAAAATTAACAAAAACGTTAAACTATCCTCCAAATTCTTTACAATGAAGTAGTTTACTACACTTTCTCCGACTTTCTTTTCTATTTTTTGTATAATTTGTGCTTAGTAGCAATGAATGAAACCTTTGACTATTTAACCTCATCTCTAGAAGCTGTTACGACTATCTGGAGGGCCTTTAGGAATATATTTTTGCATTCGATTTCCAACAATTGGTTGAGAGACTGAGATCCGCTGCTCCGTCGGCTATACCAAAACCAAAATCTTGCAAGACCAGCAAAGATTCAACAAAATAAGAAATGGGTTCCCAGAATAGATCTTTCCACTTATGTTGAAGCCAAAATAGGGACTCGACACTTGAGTCAAAATCAAGCGAAAAAGTACAAAACAAAAACATTGATATAAATACTTTCATCAGAGGTGTCACATGTTTTGATATTCGGTTCGGTTCTATATAAAGTCCTCACTTTCAATAATATTCCTGGGAAGAAAGTAATATTTCTTTCGAAAAACAGAGTAAAGCAGTTTCTGGTATTTTATTAAGATCACTCCAAGCTGTGAAGCCATCAGATTAGGACACTGTTCTACGGATCTGTGACGCTTCTGTGAACAAATAGCAGAAACACCAGAGAACAAGAAAAAATAGACAGGCTATTAAACAATTTATCCAATTAATTAATTAAAAGAACACAATTCACCATTAACACGGGAGCTTTGCTAAGCCCTCTTCATTAGACTGGGTTAAGCAAAGTTTTGTAATAACAGCATAGTACACATTAGACCACAGGTCGCAGTGCGTTCTTCAAATTTCAATATAGTCTAATCCAACCTTTTTGTGGTGTTGTCCTCTGGCATCGAGTGGTACTGCATATGTTTTTTGTGAGAACGTGTCATGAGAGAAGTTCGCATTGTCATGGATTGACTGCAAATGAAGTAAATACATAGACCTACTGCTTCTTAATAATACCAGACGAAAATTCAGTTTAATTTGAGCTGAAGTATTCATCTCACAGCACGTCAATGCATTTTGCGAACTTTAAGAACAAATCGGTATCTAATTTTAGCGCTTCATCTAGTCCCTTGAGGTGAAAATCTCCTAGATATCTTAGATGAGTTATAGTGCAGAAGCATTGGAAGTCTTCCAGCGTGTCTCTCATGCCTACCGCCCTTCAGTCTTTTCGAGACCGTATGAGTAAAAAGCATGCGTGTTTCCCCCTGAGGATCTTGTACACTATCCTGACGTTCATTGTATATCGTTTTTGGGGACCTACATACCTCCAAACTTTACAAATCACTCATCATCCCCGTGCTGCTATATGGTGCAGAAGATGGGATGATGATGATGACATCATCTGATGGCTTAACGAATTTTCACGAGAACAGTTCTGTGGAGGATTTATTGTTCTTTGCGCATTGGCAACAGTGAATATCGGAGTCGATAGAGCGATGAGCTGTACGCAATACACGACTTCGTTGACATAGTTCTGCGGATTAAGAGTCAGCGGCTACGCTGGCTAGTTCATGACGTCCGAATGAATGAAAACACTCCAGCTCTGAGAGTATTCGACGCAGTGCCCGCCGAACGAAGCAGAGGAAGAGTAAGACCTGCACTCCGTTGAAAGACCACTTAGAGAAAGACCTGGCTACACTTGGAATCTTCAATTGGCGGCAAACAGCGAATGTTAAGAACGACTGGCGCGCTGTTGTTAACTCGACAAAACCTCATAGGCGTTGTTTATGTTATTAAAAAAGGAGAAGCAGAAGACATTCACCGACTCACTGCTTCTTAATACAATGGGAATGATCAATAAGAACCTTTTCATAAATTTCAAGAGTCAAGGAGTTATTAATAGAAGGCATAACGAATTTCGCGATCATAAAACTTGTCTCAGCAATCACATTGACAGCGAGTGACATCAAGTCAGATTTAAGACTCGTCCGATCAATCAATAGCACATTCAGCCAACAGATTATAACAGCATACTATATACACACATACATGTGCATATGTATATTTTCACTAAGTCTGTTTGTATGAGGTTTTATTAGAAATATCTTTCGCCAGCGAAATCAGAGTTTTATAGCCTTTCTACCTCGCCTGCTGCGCACTTTTCGCTGTCAACCGGCAAATCAAACATTTCACATTCAATAAAAAAATGTAAAAAAACAAAAAAAAAAAAACAACAAAATTAAATTCATCAATGCTAAGCATCAGCTAAGATTTATAGTAAATAGGTGCATATGTGTTAGTGACAGTCACTTTATTGACAACTGTCGCGCCACTTACCTCGTCTCCAGCGTACAGGTGACGAAAATTCCGACACGCGCACTGCAACTTTAACTTTACGAGCCAACAAAGTTCGAAAAGTTAGAAAGTTGTCATTAATATTCAAATCTCCTTTGTTTGGCTGTTCGTCTGCCGTTTTTTAAGTGTTTATTCACGCAAACTCTCAGCGTTATTGTTCGAAAGCAGCCGAAAGCCGAAAGCTAAATGCTAAATGCTGAAAGCTAAAAGCCTTTCATTGCAGTTTTTTATGCGTTTTTTGGCAACGTCTTCGACCGTCGCCGCTTGGCAATCCGTCCGTCCCACTGGCCGCGCGTTGTTTGTTGCTG
Organism: Bactrocera latifrons; assembly: GCF_001853355.1. Classification (NCBI taxonomy): domain Eukaryota; kingdom Metazoa; phylum Arthropoda; class Insecta; order Diptera; family Tephritidae; genus Bactrocera; species Bactrocera latifrons. The sequence goes on along the minus strand of NW_017537256.1, from coordinate 234,659 downwards.
CTTGCTTATTGCAATTTACGCGCTTGTCGCCGCCAGCGCCGTTAATCGACGATCGATCAGCGACTTCGCTAATAAAAACCGCAAACCACAGCAAAAAATAATCAATTGCTACTTGGCAAAAAACGCAGTGGAAATAAACGTAAACTGCGCGCTGCTGCACTCGACCGGCTGGCGACGCAAGACGACTGCGCGCACATTCACTTGTGTTGCACTTTTCTGCACTTCACTTCACTTCAGCGCCCTTCACTGCACCGCGCTGCCCTAACTTGGCTGCCACAGCAACGTATTTTTTTGTGTTTTTTGGTGTTTTTGCTGTTGCGTCCACTTTTGCAATTCGCGTAAGCCACTTTTTTGTTAAGATTTTCGTTTTTTTTTTTTGTGTTGTTGGTGTTATATTTCACGAAAGTCGCTACGAAAAAGGGGCACACGCTTCTCATTAAACTTTTTCCACACTTCTCACCTACTTAATTTATTAACTTTTTTAATCTAAAAACTTTTTGTGTCTTCTATATTTTAATTAATTTCTGTAATCTATCCTCCTGCCTTTCCTGCGTTACACACAAAGTCTGCATTTGCAACACGACCCAACTGAGCTCAAGCGACAGTAAACAATAATTGTTTGAACGCCAACCGACGTACCACTGAACGCGCGTCACCGACCGCACTGCTGTACTAACCCGGCCAACTTTGGCCAACTTGCTGATCTGCACTGTTTCATGAACTTTTCATTCTACGTTTTCGTGTTTTCTTTGGCGCTACACTCAACCAACTGCGAGGCAGCGCAGCCAGACAGCTAGAGCGCGCACGATCACTTGCTCGCACTCGCGACTCTATTTGCTTTTGCTGTGCGACTTTTTGTTGTACTTCTTTTTCAACGCGTTGTTGTTTTGTTAACTGTTTATTTTTTAAGCTCTTTTTCACCATAAACGTATAATCGCCATGACGAATGTATCTACTAGAATCTAGATACAATTTAAGCTGCGTCTCTGTATTCGTTTGCCGTCCCTGTTTTCATGTGACGTTCTCAAACAGCGATTATCCCTGTCACTGCGCCGACAATCGGTTAGCCGTCTGACTTAGTATTAGCTTGTCTCGCAATCTAAGTCTAACTTACTTAAATGGGCTTGTATACAGCTTCGTCTTTGCACTGTTAATGCGACTTCTTTGCGTTAGTCCGGTGTTTGCTAATTCAATTGCACGCTCTTCAACACACGCGTCGACACACAGAATTCGTGGCAAAAGGTGAGCGGCACAGCGCAAACTACATTACAAACCTGCCTTAAAAGTCGTGCTGAGCTCGCTCGTCTAACAAAAAGAACACTTTGTAATCGCGTTGTTATGTTACGTGTATATACATCTTTACTTCGCGCTCTCCGCGTTGGCAAGCACTCTACCGGCGCGAGAGCGCTGACTAAGCAAACAGCTGTTTGGTGTTCAGTTGCTTGAAACAGGTAACAGGTAACGAGCTGGTCGCAACTCAAATCCGGTTTGAACTCGCATGTTGATGAATAGTTGAAGTGTTGATTATTAGTATTCTTGGTGTGGTTGATGTCTCGAATAAGTTTTAAAGGCTTTAACATTTCGGGCAGCTCAAAGTTATGTTTACCAAGAGGAATGGTATGAAGCGCGCTACTGGAGTAGAACTTCTTACAAGCGCCACTCGTTGCGACCCATAATCATGCAATGACGTTATAAAAATTCGTCGGAGAGTAATTGAAATCGGCAAAAATAGCATTGATGTCAAACTGGAAGATCTGCGTTCACATTTAACCAAGCAATTAACTGATATCCTCTAGAACAATAAACTCGTCTCTTTAACCGAACTTTGTATATTCGAAATTCGAGATTCATCTAATAAATTGCTTCTTCTTCGGGGCCAATCGAAAGACTCAAAACGTTAAATTATCTGCTTACCGAAGTGTTCTCTCATTAAATCTATTGATTGAGGAGATTTGTGGGAAGTAGCGAGCTTCAATTTCAGGCATCAAATAGGCAATTATCATAGCCCGATAATGGTCACAATTGACGGTTCTGTTCTCACCGTCGTCATCTTTGAAGAAATATGGGCCGATGATCCGACTGGCCTTTTCTGGATGACATGGCAGCTCTTGAATCTCTTCAGATTGGTCGGATATTTTGCTTGTTTACATCGCCATTGAACCAGAAATGAACCTCAAAGCTGAAAGAAAATTTGGCTTGAAAACTCGGGATATTCTTGAAACTCGCCAAGGGCCCATAGAGCAAAACGATGTCGCTTGGGAAGATAGATCGATTTCAATTTTTGTCAGAACTCCACGTAAAATGCGCCAAGTCGTTCCATAAATCAGTCCGAGTTTGTTCGTCGTGTCGGTCGTAGTCTGAGCTACGGCTGCTAAATTTTTTTTACGTCGTGCTTTGATCGGTCAATTATATTCAATAATGAATACATGGTCTCAAGATATCTAGGTCGTGGTGTTGCGAAACATATTCTTTACAGAAGGTAACTTTTCGTTATAAAGTTGAAGGATTTTTAAACGTTATTCAAGCATCTTTCCATGATGAAATGACAAACAATACGGAACAAAAATGACATAACTCACTCATGATCTGTCAAGAAAACTCTATTGAAACTTTTTTATGATTTATATTCTTTATTAAGCATGTATTTAAAGCCTATTTTTCTTCTCTTCCCACCGCAGGTGGCTTCCCGAACCAAGAACTGGTTAGTGTACGCACACTCGGTCGCTTCAACGAACCCTTCAAAGGCTGTCTGCAGGATATACAATTCGGTGCCGAACCAACTGCCGTTATAACCGATTTCTCAGCTTACAGAGGCGAGAATATTGGCTCATGTGATCTACATGGAGATGAACCATTCATTGTATAGGAGCGGGAACGCGACGTGTGACAACAACAACAACAACAAAAGAGAGATTACAAATCTTCGGTGTAAAAGAACGATAAAAATAACAACTCAAACAAACAATCATACATACATACATACATACGAAAACTTGAAGAAAGCTTAAAAGTTGTGTTTATTTTATTAAAATGAGTGGAGCAAAGAGAGCGAGTGTAAAAGAGCGTAAACTATTGTAGACAGTTATGTATGTATGCTTGTGGGTGTTTAAAGAGCAAATGCTTAAACTCAATAAAGTTGAACTAAAAGCAAAAAGGACGAAAATTAATATAAATAAATAATAACAAAATAATAATAAAAA
>NW_017537256.1:222995-229289 GCF_001853355.1 Bactrocera latifrons | reverse complement strand
TAAAAAAAGTTTTGTTTTTATAAATTTTAAAGTTTTTTATCTTTTCGTTGAGAAAGTATTTTAGAAATTTGTTTTAGAAAAATATATAATTTTTGCACTTTTTTTATTTTCCTCAAAAAAGTCATCCGACCCTTTCTAATGTTCTACAACGAGTCTGTATAAACTTTGCAGCAAATTGTTGTTGTGACCGAATCGAAAGCTTAACCGAAATGTTTCTAATTGTATTTTTATTACTTGTTTTGTTGTTTTTGTAAAATTAATTTTGTCGCCATTAATTACACTTGTTATTAATTAATTAGTAATTAAACATGTAGTGTATTTCGAAGCGCTCACCACACGTGAACCGAACAACTGCCCCCCTCTGGTCTGCCATTAAATTTATAAGTGTTATTATGTACTATTTACTATATGGATTCGCCATTATTCTGCTGCAACAACACTTGCATTTGTTTTTATTGAATTTTCTTACATATTAGAACATTTATGTAACTAGACGCCGACCCCCGACTGCTTTTTGTGCTGTCCACTTTTTGAGCTAAAGTTATTTAATTACACGCTATTTACATACTTACATGCATATGTACATACATATGTATATGCATGCATGCATACGTGCATACATATGTATAGTATGTATTGACATCTACAAAATCTACACATATACTAATATGAAGCCATTTTGTTGCCTTGTAGTAGTTTTTATTAAATTTAAACAAGCATATACATACCTACATACAAAAACAAAAACGAAAACTAAATTAATAATATTTAGCGTAGTAAATAAAGCAAGCGTCTTAATGCTGTAGAGACTTCAATTATTAATTAGCCTATTCTATTTCGCAAAATCTTTACTTAGCAACTCTTATATACATACATACAAACAGACACATGCAAACACATACAAACATATGAATAAAATACTGTTGCAATTTGCAGGTATTTAGCGATGGAATTAATTATGTAATTATATAAGTAAAAAATACAACAAAATTTTAGCGAGTACTGACATACAAACATACATATACATATATGGCATATGAGAAAGTAGCGAGTTGTTTGAATTGCATTTTTTTTGGAGCGCGAAATTTGACTTTTCGCACTACAAAAGGTTGAGAATTAACAACAAAACTTATTTACATATGAACATACATACATACATCCATATGTATGCCATTTTCGCCTAAAGCAGTACATATAACAATAAATACCACACACATGAAATGAAATGAAAATTATACAAATTACAAAACCAAAAAAACAACAAAAAAGAAACTCGAATTGAAAATTACATTCGTAAGGCATTAAAATGATATAACATATACTATATACATATATATATAATAAATGATAATAAACAGTAATGTTCGTATAAAATAGTGCAGAAAACTGAAAGCGAAGCGTTGGCAACTCTAAAACATTTATTTGATTACCAAAATAAATAAAAATCAATAAAAATTAATTTAAAAATAAAAAAATAAGAAATTGAAAATATAATAATAAAAAATCATAACATAAACAACAACAAGTACAGTACTTCTATTAAAGCAAAGATGAAACCAAAATATATAAAGAAAAACACATAACAACTACAAAAACAACTATTGAATTAAATAAAATTGTAATCACAAGGAACTCCATAGAATTATTATTTAAATAAAACGGTTAATAAAAAAATTTTCAAAAATATTTCAATAATTTTTATTTAAAAAATTCAATTGCTATTTTGGTAAGTATTTGCTCCCGAGTTACCAACAGTTCGCCAGTCGCTCTTACTTTTCGCTGTTTGGCGCCAATTGGAGGTTCAAAGCGTAGAGAGGTCATTTTCCACCTAGTCTTTCCAACGCAGTGGAGATCTTCCTCTCTCTCCGCTTCCCACAGTGGGTACTGCATCGAATACTCTCAGAGCTGGAGCAGTGGGCGTGAGTGCGACGACGGTTTGTTTGCTGACAGGAGGTATTCCTCCTTGCTCTTGTTCACTATCTGACCCGTTTGCTTCGATTCTTTATTCAATCTGTAGAGAGCAGAACTAACGAAGCGACCAATAATATCAATATCATCAGCATACGCCAGCAGCTGTACACTCTTATGGAATATAAGAAGTAGGTTTAGTTCTGCAGCTCGAATTATTTTCTACAGCAATAGGTTAAAGAAGTCGCTCGAATGAGAGTCGCCTTGTCTGAAACCTCGTTTGGTATCGAACGGCTCGCAAACGTTCCTGATGGAGGTTTTGGTATTGTTCAACGTCAGTTTACATAGCCGTATTAATTTCGCGGGGATGACAATTCTGACATAGCGGCATAAACGGAGCTCTTTTTCGTGCTGTCAAAAGCAGCCTTGAAATCGACGAAGAGATGTGTGTCGATCCTCTTTTCACGGGCCTATAATCTTTCGCACAATACGCTCAATAGACCCTTAAAGCGATGTTGAGCAGGCTTATCCCACAGTAGTTGGCGCAGTCAGCACACTTATATTTCATTCCTCAAGCATGCTTTCTTCTGACCATATTATACAAAGAAGATGTTGTTCTTCAGACGGGTAATTGCTATTTGAACTTCTTCATGGTCAGGTAAGAGAACGTCTGAGCCAGCGATTGGTAAATCGGATTCGCCATCTTCTGGTGTTATGCTTTCACTAGCAATCAGCTGCTTGAGAAGTATTCCTTCCATAATTTTAGTACGCTCTGGGCATCACTAAATCACCTCTGGGGGTTCTACAAGAGTATGCTCCGGTCTTGAAACCTTCTGTTAGTAGCCGCATCTTTCATCGTAGAACTTTCTAGCATTACCCCTGTCAGTCAGATTGTTAAACTCTTCGTACTCACACATTTTGGCCTCTCTCTTTTTGTGCGGACGGTAATTTTCTATCCGCACCGCAACACAAAATGACAAATCTACAGATGTATATCTTCGAAATCAGTTCAAAATATTTAGACCACATCAGAAATGAAAGAACCGCAACCCAGCGAGGAATAAAAATCGCTTTGTGGAGAAAAAGTGGCTTACTTAAAGATCCTTACGTATATAATATGCTCTTCAGATCTCTAAACTTTCATAGTGAGTTATCGAAACCCTTAAGAAATAATGATGAAACATTTTACAAAGTTCATGACACATTTTTGTCGAAAAGAAGAAACGTTTGACCAAGTTTATCTTCCATGATACCTGAGCAATAACTTGGATTTAGTTGTTGTTTTAGCGAATATCTAGATAAAGTTTGGGGAAATCACGAAATTAACTAACATCGAAGTCACTTAACGGTAGACTCAGGAAACGGGCTGTTTCGACGGAGTCATACCATAGGGAATGAGATGTTAGTTGCGTGTTTTTGGTGGGATATGCAAAGAGATTCATTCAGGGACTCATTGCAGGCAAGACACATATGTATTTGATATGGGTCTATGAATAAGTAGAAGTTAATGTTATAGTTGTAACGGTTACCTAGTTCCCGTTAGGTTGGTAAGGTTCAGATAAGTTGTCATCTCGAGATCATCGTGTGCAATGGGTTTTGGTTTGACTCCAAGTAAGTCATTTACTGAGAGGGAGTTGGTGAAGGTTTTATAGCTCCAATTTGAATTGCGGTCAGTGCATGCTTCATGCATGGATGATTCCTACGAAAGTACTCCGGAAAGAACTGCTTCGAGGGGCTCCCTAACCGATAGCATGCGGGCCTCACTGTGCAGATGTTCGATAGAAGACATAAAGAAACATCCCGTTTTAGAGCGGAGTGCATTGTTCTGATATGTCTGAAGCTTCCTTGTCTGCGTTTCACTGCATCCAGGCCAACATATTAGTCCGGCGTAGTTTAGGACCGGCCGGCCGATTGCCTTGTATGTTGTCAACAACGTGGATTTTCAGATAAGTAGGAATAATCGAACCTGCTAGGGAGCTCTTCGACTACTGAGGGTAGTGTTGTGACTCCACAGACCCTATTCACTGGGAGGGAGTCAATGATAATGTTAATAGCCCCACTGTGAATGACGTTCAGTACGCGTTCGAAATAACGTCGCTACAGTGGTACATCTCGTCGATTTATTATAGGAAGGTTATCCTGGTGTTTCTAGAAGGCGGTTACGCTCCAAGCAGATGACTACAAGGAAAGCAGCCTTCAAATCCCTAACTTGGCATTTTTCGTCCTCTGCAACCTTCCTTCTCAGAATCCAAGCACATTGTTTCATGACTGCAGCCGCGGCATAACTTTTCTGTGGAGATGTTGGGACTATAACCTCTTACAGCTCGTGTTTCACTTCATTGCAGTCAAGTGAGTTTTGTTGTTGTTGTTGTAGCGGCAAAATTCTGCCGAGTTGACAGTCCTTGACCAAAAAAACAAACCAGCTCCGCTCCGGTTACGTAGAGCCGACTGTCGTGGAAAGGGCTTTCATTCATGATTGATTTCATTTTAAATAGTATTTTCATTAGAATTATTTTACTAAATATTTTTTATGAACTTGCTTCTACATCTGATGATTCATGATCGTTCATTTTCTCGCAATTGTTTTCTTTATTATTGTTTTTCATACATACAACATAATAGTAAATTGATTTATGTATAATTGGAAAATATTATTCGTAATTTATTTTCGATTAAAAAATAATTTTCTTTTATAATCTTCATATGCATACACATACATATACACATTTCTTTTAAAACAATAATATTTAATATTATATAATAGTTGTTTTATTTAATGAATAAGTGTGAAATAATTATTACACAATTACTTTAAATATGTATATATATATATATATATACTTATATAAACAGCATACTTTTCAACTTCATCACTTACAAATGTTGCATTCTAACAGTAAATTTCTGGCTTATACATAGTAACCAGAAAGTGAATTTCATTTTGGAATTGCTAATAAGAGATTTGCGAACCGCTTGACACATGCAAAATTGACTTGGCCAAAAGAAAAAAATGCAAAAACAAAAGAAAACATCAAATAACAACAAGAATTTAAAATAAATTGCTACCATCTTTACACCGATCGGCGACGAGCAACCATAAGTGTGGCTGTATGCTTGCAAATATTTACATGCAAATGCACATATGCGGCTGTGTATGCGTGGGTATGTTCGTATGTGCTATTGCCCCCATAGAAACGCTACAACCAACTGTTCCAACGCTCGTGCAACCAGCAATCTTCCCATACTGCGTCATAACAACGTGCACACCCGACTTACACACACACACACACACACATATGTACGTGTATATTAACAACAAGAACGTGAACTCAGTATGTTAGCTGTTCGCCTGGAATTTGTAACGTTGCCATAAACCGCTCGTTACTCATTAAGCTATGCTATGCCATGCATATGTATGTATGTATGTGAGTTACACGTTTAATTTAATTTATTTATTGTTTTCATTTATTGCTGAAAAAGTTTACGCTTTTAACTCGCATTTAGTATTGAAAATTAGTATATTTTCCGATTTTGTATATATTTTGTGATTTGAATGTTTTTACGGGGTGTAGTGGAGTGGAGTGTACACTGTTGACAGTTGCCACACAGGCGGCTGTAGTGAGTCCTTAAACGCTGCTCTTTGATGCGCGGATGAGGGAGCTGAAAAGGGGGCGTTTGTTCCTGTTTGGTAAGGTTTTTCGTTAATTTTTTTTTAATTTTCTGGTTTTCTATTTTCTATTTTTAATGTGACTTTATTTTAATCTATTTTCATAGCATTACCATCATTATCATAATTTTCCATAATTTAAATTTTATATATTAATATTATTATTGGTTGCTTTCCCACACTCAACATCATCATTATCATCCTTACTTTTGTTTCTGCTTTCTAATTCTGGTTTGTTTTTGTTTCTTTTTTTTATGTAATTTATATATTTATTTTTTTATTTATAATTATCAGCATAATTTTTTCAAATCTCTCATTGGAAATTTCATTTTCTGCAAGTAGATAGCGGTAAATATCAAAAGTAGTGGTTAATATAACGGAATAACGGCATATTTGAAGAGTTTGAACTAACCTACAAAAGGACATCACTTGCAGCAATTATTTGTTTGTCGGTTATTTTCATTATCATTCAGCCTTCTACCAGCAGGAGCGCCTTGATTGAGTGCTCCATCGTTTTTAGGTAATTTCTTAGCTGTAAAGTAGTGAAACAAAGCACGAAAGTGTGTGTTAGAAGGCAGGCGTTTTGGTGAAACAAGATTTTTTTTGCACTGATTTCATAAAAATATGTATAAAAATGTTAAAAAATAATTTTGGATAATATAGAAAATACAAAAATAAAATAAAATAAAAAGTAAAATAAAATAAAAACATAATATTAA
>NW_017537256.1:211859-221891 GCF_001853355.1 Bactrocera latifrons | reverse complement strand
AAAAAAAATAAATGAAAGAAAATTTTATTAAAAATAAATTTAAAAAAGAAATCAAAATCTGATATATTTTCACTTAACTAGCGCTTTTCAAGCCAAAAGGAGGCTGCATACTGGAAAAACCTGCTAGAATGAATGCTCCCAAAAACTATTTGGAGAATATTTTATACCAACACAACAACAAAAGCATGCTTAAAGTGCCAAAAGATTGCTGCTGCAGCAATTTTTATCAACATAGTTTGCTTATCAGCAAACGCCCACAATAGGCGCTTTGAAATATTTAAAGAAATTTTTTTTACATTTTATGTGTGTAAATATTTAAATATAACACACACAGAGACTTAAACAAATTTAATTTTAGTCAATGGGCAATCCAGAAACAAAAACTGACTTTTGGTTGGTTTTGCGGTCAGTGACCATGCTCAATGAAATAAAAATCTGAATGTAAATTTTATACACAAGAGAGACATGATTGGCGCACGATCATTAACCGCAATGTAAAAACAAAAAAAAGCAGGATGAAATTTATAAATACATATATGAAAATGTCTCGTTAGCGTCAACAGCTAATCGGTGTCATCATCAACAGGTTCACACAGTATTTTTTTATTTTGTTTCTTTTGCGCAAACTCACTTGTTTATGCAGTTCCTTGACCCAGGTTTTTGCACGCTGAAAACTGTCTTGATTTTGTATGTCGTACACAACGATGGCGGCTTGGGCACCACGATAGTACATAGGAGCTAAGCTGTGATATCTGCAATGGACAACGAATAAAAAAAATATTAAAAAAAAAGTAAAAGCATGTAAATATAGTTACACACCGTTCTTGACCGGCCGTATCCCAAATTTCAAATTTTACCACCGTATCCTCTATGCAGATGGTTTGTGTTAGAAATGCAGCGCCTATCGTACTCTCTTGGTATTCGTGGAATTGCCCTTTAACGAAACGTAGCACCAGCGATGATTTGCCCACCGCCGATTCGCCCAATAGCACCAATTTGAATTGGCAATTCTTATTTTGCTGTGTACCGTTGGGGCGCTGAGCTGTGCTGCCACTGGCATTGCCACCGCTACGTGCAGTTGTTGCCATCTTCTAGCTGTTGTTTTTGTTCTTTTTGTATTGGTATGCTTTTGTGGTGCTGGTGTTGGTGGTGCTGCTGTTGCTTCACTTGCCAACCGATTTCTATGAGCTTACTGCCACTTCCCACGTTGCTGTAGTCACAAATGTTGGGTTATAACTTTATAACTTGCGCCTAAAATTGTATGTTGTTGTTGTTGTCGCTGTTGAGTGTTGTATGTATATTTTTTGTTTACTTTAATAGTATTTCTTTGTATTTGTTCGTTTCGGTGCGAATGTTTGGATTGTAACTAGATTTACAGCTGCAGTTCGTTCAAACCATTACCGAAAAGGGACGGCCGATGTTGTCAGGTGTTGTTCTGGGGTTTGGTTTCCTGTACTGTAAAGAAAAACAGAGAAATATTGATTGTTAGTTATTATATACATTTATTATTGTTTCTATCTACAAGTCTGTCTTCATGGTGTCCATGTTATTATTGCCTATAATTTTTCGGTGCAGATTTTTGGAGCGAAACCGTACGAAAAGCGACACTTGAGTAATACAGAACCGCGATGCGCGCTTGAATTTAACACAATCCCAGAATGCCAACGCCTGGTTTATTTAATCCTTCCCAAAGTACAGAAAATTATATAATTTACAGCACTTTAAGCACTTTACACCGCTTTTACCGCCTTATGACTTCGTAAAAATATTGTTGTGCATAATATTCAAAGTCATATTAAAAATCGGCCTATGAATCACAAATGTGTATGTACCTTAGTATCAAAAATTAATGTTGATAACTTTTCACAGGTTATTAAGCTAACTTTTTTAAACATTTCTTAAATATATCGCAATTCGTTGTTAAACAAAAGAATTTGTTTTACTAATATGCCCGATTTACTTTACTGATAAGATATACAAAATAATGTACATATATGCACATAGCTAAAATCATATTCGCATGTATGTAAAAATCAACAACACTAGACTAAAAATAAACAAAGCAATGATGAAGATGATAAAACAATGACAAAAATCATTAAGCGACAAAAGCGTGTTGGTATTCTTTCGTCATTTATGCATTTACAGTACAGCGTATTAGCAACAAGTATGCGTTGCTAAATTGAAAGATAGCAAACCTACACTATATACATACGTATGTACATAGCTAACTTTGTAGGAGTAAAATTATAATTAAAAACTCGCAACGCAATTGTTTTTCTTACTAATTGATAGTAAATTTAACGACACTTCCGCTGACAGTCGCACACTCTGCGCAGTGCGACAGTGAGAAATATTCAAGTAATAATAAATGCATACAGACAGACATGCAAACATACGAATATCCAATGTGCATTTACAGAAGTACATACATATGCACATGTAAGGAAACCACTAGTGAGCCGTATTTAGTAGAGTTGAATTGTCGTTTGTCAATCGCACGCCGGTCGCTTAGTGCGCCGCTACTCTGACCAAAAACTTAATATAATAATTTTCACACTACATCCGCTTTCATTGCAGTAGAGCAAAACTGTCAGGTAATAGGGTTTAACTGACAAGTGCTCTGAACTGTTGTCGCAATCACTTTTCTCCAACTTTGCTTTCTACTGTCGTCGTCTTGTCTGTTTTCATTCATTTTTATTGAGCCCCTTGCTTGCTCGCTTACATAGTCGCTCATGTTTAGTAGGGCTTCCACAGGCAATAGCGCCGACGACTGCCGACCGCTACGCTGTAACGTTCATTAGCTGTGCTATGATCTTGCGATTGTAACTTGTCAGTCGCTACATACACAGTTACTGTGTTGGTTTTACAACTTTCATATACTATACCAAACCGATTTGCCAGTTTTACTCTCAACGACTGCGATTATATTAATAATCCCACTGACATTGACATTTGTAGGCGATAACTGCAATTGTGGGTTGAGTTCCACCAAGTGAGAGGCGGTATAAAGTTTGCCTCAATTATTGGGTGAATGATCTATAATGACGTGCAGACTATTAGTAAAGTAGATTCTATATACACGACCAACATGACGAGCTGTGTTGATTTAGCCGTGTAATTTAGCCGCAGGTTCTTTGTTCCCCAAGCAGTTGCTATTCGGCGGATCCGCCGATATTCAACCACTATAGGATATAGCTGTCATATTTCTTTGAGAATTTCCTTACGACTACATCTTTTTAGAACAGTAATTACACGTTTATTAATTGCTGCCGACCAACATACTCATTGCTTTGAGCGCATTTTGAACGCTGTGCCTTGCCCAGAAGTCAGTCTCGTCCCGACCACTTAAAACTATTGCATTAAGCGCAAACTTAATTAAACAATAACTTAATAACAATGTGAATGAATGCAAAGAGAATACTGCAAAAGGCAGAAAATAAAAGAATATTTGCAAACTACAATACTACATTGAACAAAAAAATCTAATGTGTGGGTACTAATTATGCAGCAAAAGAAAAGAAAATAGCGGCAAGTCAACAAACGAATAAAAGAACTTTACTAACGTTAATAAGCATTAAATATATGGAATATCATTCATTCAGACGCATGGTAAAAAAAAATTATTTACGAATTACACATATTTTTATTTCTAAATAATGTAAACAAACGCCTTGGCATTGAAATATAATAAAGGCAGAATTGTTTTGAGTTGAGTTGTAAAAATTTTTCACCAGAGTATAACTTTTTGGTTCTGAAATCTATGTTTTTACGAAGTGGCTGAATTTTTTATAAATATCCTCATGAACATTTATAACATAGTAATTTATTTCAAGTAACAATCGATTGTGTTTCGAACTAATAAAATTTTTTTTTTCAACTAAAGCCACTTTTCAGCGACTTAACCAAAGGCAAAAATATTTCCCTTACTTAACAGCTAACAACACAAATAGGCGCTACCAAACACTCTTAGCTGTGTTTGAAGATCATGTGATGCGCGCTGTGAGAACTGAATTACTTAGGTAGCAATAATGTCGTGCAAAGCACCTTTAAGTATAAATAAATAATCTGTTAGAATAAATGCGCAAAATTGAATGAAAAATATTAAAAAAAAAAACGTAACTTAATACGTCATTGCAACTCCACCAAATTGAATGCATGGGAGCATTTGTGTGGAAATTTATATGAGTGAATATGTAGTTGGATTTACTTCCAAGGACAAATTACACATTGGACAGCTGGATCACTGAAAAACTTAGTGGACATATTTACAAATATAAACATATTTGTTACGTTCATATTAAACATTTTAGTATTTACATATGTACGATAGAAACAAGTAACGTTATGGAGAAAAATTATATTGAAATGCAATAATACTCCTGGAACTCATACCAACACACACGAATACCGACTGCTGCCTCACGCAATATTGTATACTTGACCACCACTATTGTAGAGCAACCCTGCAATACTTTTTGTGAAACTCTGTATTTTTTTATATCCAAGTAACATAAAATTTTTCATCAATTAAATAAACTGATAAATTCAGTAAAATATACAACATAATTATACAAAACGAATTGCACTTAGCACAGTGAAATTTAATAAAGGAAAACAGCTGACGCCGATACAAAACGAAGTACGATGCGTCATCGTAGAACTGATATAGAAAAACATGAGAGAAAAGCAAAACGGTGGAGACGAATGAGAAACGTCAACAAGTGCAGGATTATTTGACATCTTTTCATGTTTCCCTACATCTCCTCACTTAGGAGCGTATATTTTACTTGATGAAAAAATTAACAAAAATCTATTGTTTTGATAAATGGGAGCCAGCAGTTATCAGTCACTATTTTAGTAAATAAAACACTTAGGGAACTGATTAAGTAATTTTAAGAAAGTTAGTGGGCGTTTCCAATAAGCGAGTGGCATTTCAAATAATTTAAATCCCCTCAACATTCACATCATACAAATCCAACTATTATTGTGAACGCTTATTTTATGTTTTCATCAAATTTTTCTCTACTTAACACACAATTGCAACATCCACGTTTTACTAGAACACTCTGAAAATTGAAAAGCTCTTATTATCCGCACTGATATCACCGAACACTCCCCGCCTTATATCTATGGGGCGGATTTACAGTACTCCGATAATATTCCAAATATATACATATGTATATATGCTTGATAATAAATGGGGACAACAGGCAATTAAGAAAAGGATAATGTAAAAGAAAAACATTATGCAGAAGTCTCCAAATCCTTCCTAGTAGATACAGAAGGTAATAATTGAGTAACTTTTAAGCCGTAGCACAATATATAATTTACATCGAATTGCGACGTAAGAGCTAGTTCCAGCAGTACAAAGAAGTCGTAAATTAAATTAAACAAAAGCAGACAAACACAGCAGCCCTGCTGACTTCGTCTTCTGGAAGAGAAACTCGTCGCCACGGCACCGTATACAAAGAAAATCACAATATAAACACAAATTATATATTATTAAGTCAACGCAAATATTTAACGCAACTCGTACTTGATTTTGCTTTAAATTTTACACAAATTATTGCTTTAGCTTTGCTTTTGCTGCGATTTTACGTTTTTACAGATTTCGCGAACAGCAAATTGAGAAATGCACTTTCTTTCGAACACTTGGATTTGGCAGCACTGGAATGCCCAGCAAAGCATATGTCACCCACCCAACACTATATGCTATCCCGCTTCAACACTCACTAAATACCTTTAGCACCCACATTGTTTTTATCACTTGTAGCGCAATATTTGTCCTACTCTTGCATACGGTTGAATGCGTATGAGCCGTCATTACAAAAAAAATATTCATGGCGCTACACTGATAGTCCCCGTGGATTCCCCTGTTGCTTTTTACTACTCTAGCATCCACAAACACCACCATCATTGCGATGACTCGTTCATCGTTAAGAATTTT
Source organism: Bactrocera latifrons (assembly GCF_001853355.1). Classification (NCBI taxonomy): domain Eukaryota; kingdom Metazoa; phylum Arthropoda; class Insecta; order Diptera; family Tephritidae; genus Bactrocera; species Bactrocera latifrons. Next base: position 215,941 of record NW_017537256.1, on the reverse strand, counting down.
CTGTGGAAAAATCCAGCATTTCATTGCTTCTCCAATAATAATCGGTTATTTTACTTAATTAAGTACCCGAAAAGACAAATTGCGCATTCACCTTAGCAATTTTTATCCTTCACTTGAATTGTTTAAATGTGGGCTTACAAAGCCGCCTCTTTTCTCAAATAAATTTTTCCACGGAATGCAAAATATAATGGTTACTCTTTAATGAAAACAGCACTTTCTCGCACAAATTGCAAACCGCACAATACGTGTTATATGGTGATGACAACAGCAATGGCATCGAGTAAAACTGATTGCTGGTTAAAAGTCGGTTATCGACTAGTAATGGGTTAACGTAATTATTTATTTATTTGCACATACTATATTCGGACCGACAACGCCTCATGTTTTCGTGGGAAAAACTATTTATAGTCCATGTAAAATCTATCAAACGAAACACAGTTTTCGTTGAAAACTACTTGAAAACTTACATTCCACTTATTATAATCGGTGTCTGCTCTAGTTTAATCGATGTTTTTGGAAGACATGTTTGGCCGGCCGTAAATTGTCACTTGATATTTGTTTACATTCCACATACAAATGCAGCTGTCGCCTGATATTCTCATGTTATGGGGATTCTCTTGCTCTTGCAAAACCTTGCACCGTGCAGAAATTGCAGAATTTCTGTTTAGTGCAACGGCACAACAACAAACACACGCAGAAAATTAATTGCAATGGCTGTCAAATATGTCAGATCAAAACCCATGTTTATTTTGGTGCCGGCATATATCACTAGATGCAATGGGTGCTCTCTTGGCTTTGCATATTTCGGTATAGGATTTTTGCATTTTGTGTCATCGTTCAATCTTGCAAGAGCAAGAGAATGCCGCTTTTGATAACTGTCAGTGAAATCTCATCGAAAACACACATTGTCGGTCCGAACCACTTAGATTCCACAACATAGAAATGTGTTTTCAAAATGTTTTCAATGTCGCCCCGAACGTAGTAATACAAATATATTAACGGACTAAAAATCCACATGCTAATTAGCCATATTTGCGGTAAAACAAAATTAGTTAAGGCAAAATTAAATGTTTGTACAAGCAATAAGAACTATACTGAATATCTGCTATACACATTATAATGTTAAATGTAATATAATATATGTATTATTTAATATAAAATATCTAGCTAACCTGGCGGTAAAGACTCTAGAATTGCAGTGATGTACAGCGACATCTGTTGTATTAACTATCTATCGATTTATGAAAGAATAGGAAATTGGCAAGTTGTAGTAGTTCGTGACTCCGCTAAATATATTTTTGGCGGAAAACATCACGCTTCCTGTCAAAAACATATGTATTTATAATGACAGTAAAGAATTAATTGCTTGCGTGAGTTTTTCTGATTTAAAGTTCTTTATAAAATATTTATTTTTGCAAAAAGTGCGCGTAATATTGTAATATATTGTGATCTAAAGCAAATCCAGTGCATGTAGTGTATGTGTATTATAATGAAAACGAAATACAATAGCGAAAATAAGCCAGACGACGAAACCCCATTTGCTGCAAGCAACGTTGAGTGCCCCTCATCCATTCATGTTTGAATTTTGGTAAGAAATAGTATTCGAAATACATATGTATATATTTACTGATATTACTGTAATTTAAAGCAAATCTTGAACAGGAATAATTGGTTTTGCGACTTCTTGTTAAAATATTGAGGTTATGGATAACTCTGGTTTGTATCTAACACTCGTTGAGTAGTGCCCATCCGAAGTCTGTATTGTTGACCGAAAAATTTGAATTTTGGCACGAAATGATGTTCGATATACATATATATGTATATTTACTGAAAATAATGGAATTAGAGGCAGGCAAGCAAATATTCTTATTCTTAAAATTGTGAGGTTATGCAATAACGCTGAGTTCTAACTAGCACTCTAAAGCACGAACTTTGTATTCAAGCAGCGTGAAGCCGATAGTTTCGGCAGCAATTCTTTAAACAACAACCAATTTTAAGAAACCCGTTTGCTACCGGTTATAATATCTACTTACCATCAAAATCAATCAAATCAGTTGAAATTAAAAACCAAATATTTTCTGTTCCGCTGTCGAGAGCTTTACAGTTTTTCAATCTTTATTCATTTTCAATATTCTCCTTCTTCCTCTGAACATTACGCTGGTCACGTAAAACTATTTTCTACAAATTACATTATATGAGTATTTAAGTAATTATATGACAATATTGATTTGGTTGAGCTAGTGAATATTGTTCGATTTTTTTCTTGTCATTAATTACCAATATTTTTTTATAATATGTAGGTTTATATGATTACTAGATGAATATTAAATTAAAAATAAATCTAAAATAAAAATATTGCGGGCGATGTGCTGGACCAGTTGTTATTTTCCAAGCAACACCGTGACCGCCAGGTGACTACCAATAAGACATACAAGACGGGGCTAGAACTGTTATAAACTAAAGTTAAATTTTGATATTACGCTAATTACAAATGTTTACTTATTATATATTTTATTATTATATATACTATGCACTATTTACAAGCCTGACTTACGATTATACATATATGCGTTCATTTTGATACCAATTAAAAAAATCGCTAATAAATCGCAACAAGCATAACACATTTTTACAATAATATCATTCTGCAGAATCTTAATATTTGCCTCAAGATATTGGCAGAAAACAGAGGCAGCGCCAAAAATTATTGTTGTTATCTTTGGCAAGTGTCCTTTGCTTTCCAGCCCATTAAAACAAATACAACTCCTTCTCCGCTCACACACCTTCTTTCTTGCATTCATGTAGCATTAATTTTACTTCGCCACAAGCAGCTAAGGATATTTATACAAGTAAACGCTTACTTGCGCTCGGCACCTTTCTGATTGGCCAGTTGGGTAGTCGACGTCGCTAGCCGTTACTTCCACATCCTTTATGGTGCTTGCAGCCAATGAGCGAAATGCCAATTTGTCAGTTGTTGTTCGTTTAGGCGACGACGCTCTCATACTACTTGGCGCTCTCGCGCCTACTCACACAGGCACACCAATCTCAGCGTGTGGCTACCACTCAAGCACCACCACCGCTACTCCGAATGCGCCAAATTTCACGTGCTGGATATATACATGACTCAAGCGGCAAAGGCGCGAGCTATGTCCTGCCACCAGGCGTATGAGTGACACTTTACACACTAAATACTACTTACAATCCTACTCTCTCTCTCTCTGCGACATGGCGCATCAGCACAAATCGCGTGATTGCAAGACATAGCTAAGGATACTCGTTTTTCCTTGCTTTTGCCGAGTGAAATGCATTTCCGGTGGTGCATTGTTTTTTTTTGTACGCGCGTTGGAGTGTGTGTTGGTGCGTCAGCCGGCGAAAGCCAGTGACGTCGACGTTTGTATGTTTGCGCTTGACTGCAGCGTGGTAATTGCCAATCGGTGAGATTTATGTGTGTCGGTTTTGTGTGAATGAATTGGCGGTTAAGTGTGGCTAACTGCTGTTTGTATTGCTGTTACAATAGAGAGGAATTGCACGCCTGTAATAAAAAAGAAAGCATAGCGTAATTAGTTACAAAGTTATGAGAGTTCTTTAGATAAAAATATGTGTTTGAGGTTGATTATATTTTGTTGAAAATAAAAATGAAAAATATATTTCGGTTTAAAGTGAAGTTCATACTGAGTACTTTTATATGTTGGGAAAAATAATATTAAAAACGTTCCAAAAACTTAATTTGAGGTTATGTACTTGTACATATACTTTGTACATTTCTGATTAAATGAATTTTATACGCTTATATATTCTGCAAAATCTTTAATTTTAAGGTTATGTACTATTCGATAAATTTTTTGTAAGAAAATAAAAATTTCCATTTCTTGAACTTCGATATTGCTCACGATTTCAATGGATCTAAATTTGGTTAAATATACATCCATACAAATGTATTTTTTAATGAAATCGTGGCACCTTAGTAATTTTTGTTTTGTAAATAGTGACACGTTTAGCGGACTAAAAAGTTACAGAAATAATTTTTTATTATCGAATGTTGCTTTCTAGTTGCAGAAAAATTAAAAAAAAATATATAAATT
>NW_017537256.1:134218-211274 GCF_001853355.1 Bactrocera latifrons | reverse complement strand
TATTTTTTTTTTTAAGAAAATTTTGCACTGTAAAGCTTTAATTTTTTTATTTTAGCAGAACAACTTTTTTGGGTATTAAAAAGTTTTGAGAAAAATAACACTTTTTTTGTTCAGCATATGTGGCAACTCCATACTACTACATGAACTTCCAAAAATTATATTTTCCAAAAAACACTTTTATTCACCACCCTTATGAAACTTAAAATTTTTATAAAAAAATTAAAATAAAAAAAAAATTTTATAAAAAATTTTAAGTTTCATATAAAAAATCCACTCATGTTTAAACCCTATTTATAATACTTTTCTTGTCACAGTTTCATATTCCGATTGCAGCGCGCTCAGAATATTCGAACGCAAAATCATTGACTTTTGCGTAGGGGAGTTGTAACTATTTATACCTGCCACACATACAAATGTACACGTTTACTACAAAACAAGGAAAACACAAATTATCTGGCAACCTCACAAAACGCATTTAGACTGCTCACGCATAGGAACCGATATCTACGTCGCAGATGGACAGAACATAAAAACTTAGCCGTTGGCACACATCAAGCGTTTGCCAACAAGGCGCACATTAAGAGATTATATAAGACATTAACGGGTTCATTGCCTGAAACAGGTTGCCAGCAAGGGGCGCAGAAAATAGCACAATACTATATTTTTTGTTTTTGTTGTATGTGCTTCTGCTGAGATATGTGTTTGTGGGGTCCTTGGCAAGGTTTACCCGAGTCTCACTCCTCCAAGTTGGTGCTTGCCAAGTTTTCGCCTTGCGTGGTGCGGACGCGGTGTTCGCTAGGTGACCATCACTCGATACGAATTAATTTTGGCAATGAAATTTGTGTTGTGCGTAAACAATTGGAAATTGGCAAGTGAAATGTAAATAATAAATGCAGGAAGAATTGTGTGAATGAAAGCACTTACACACACGTATGCGTATGCATATGTGGGGTTTTTGTTTTGGTAATTCAAAAACGTGACTGCGATAATTTGTATTTAAATTTTAAAATATCAGCCAGCGGTTTGGTACATCTAAATTGCCGCCAAAAAGTACTAAGTAAAAAAAAAAAAAGTAGCTTAGGTCGTTACTATAGCCAATAAGAATAAGTAGTAGAGTAATAATAATTGAATACAGATTTCTTCCTTTGACTTGATAGATATAAAATTGAGGCTTTGCTCTGTGATCTTTGGTCTATTGTGCACTCTCCTATATCAAATATGGTCACAAAGGTCCAGCACTCTGAACAATTTCAGAAGCTTGCTGAGCGCGACAGAGATAATGATAATTGTAAGGTAGAGGACCTAATCGGAGTCAGACTAAGACGATCTCTTCGACTAAGGGGCTCAACACCAAAGTTGTGTGCCAAATAGGAGCTCATACTTGGAGAGACTTTCCTAGAGGCGTCTAAAAACGTACTTTTCAGAGTACCAAATGAAAAAATATTCGATTTTTTGGACTCACCCTAATGTATATAGATATCTTAAGAGAAGAAGCAAGTGAATCTCCTCCTTAAGCCACCGGATTTTGCAAAAACTTTCACACCAGTCATTCTCACTTATTTACACTCCCACTCTGCTGTAGGTGCATTATTTAAGTATCGGCAGTTCACAATCGAACCACCAACTCACAAACTCACTTCAAAAACCATAAAGCATACTAGAAGACAGCATGCGTCCTCATGAAAATTAACAATTATTCACACCCGTGCGCAATAAATTCCACCGCAACATGAACACATACGATTTATCCACAATTATGCCTTTCCGCTCACGCCCTTCTTTACCTACGACTAATTTTCGTTCAATTTACAAGTAGTTACCACATGAGTTATGCGTTTCTACAGCAACAACAACGCTTACTTACTTACTTATGAGCTCGTTAGCCCAACAAACCCTGACCTAAGGCAAACCAAAAGTCTTGCACGTGTGCCCCCCACGCACACAGCAAAAATAACCTAAAAACAAAAAACTTTTAAATACAGAAATGGAGCTCCCTTCTTCACTTTTGTGAATGTCAATCCGTAATAAAAACGAAACTGTTGCGTATGCGTAAACTACGTAATAAATGCAAATGAATTGTTTTTGTTGTGACGGGAGCCACATGGAGGGGAGCAGGCAAGTGGTGATTCGGCGACAAGCCAAAATCGGCTGATTTCTTGGCAAGCGGCAACGAAGCTGGCGCTAGTGGCAACCACTGACAGAGGACGTGGCGTGTGCCTGAATGGGAAGATGTCCAGAAAACTTATTGGCAAAACTCCATGCTTTTAATTTATGATGCAGACGCATCAACGGCGTATGTTTGAACGCCATGTTGGCAGGAGGAGGGGGGCGATTTGGCGCGGTACCGATCGTCATTTAGGGGTGGTTAATGGCGTGCAAGAGCACTTAGGCGATTCGCGGAGAAATAAAATCAAACATTTTATGGCTTGTCTTGAGGTTTTTGACATAAACTGAGCATGGCAGATATTCACGTTTAATTAGACGCCGATTAATAGGTGATTATTTAATAAGTTGTTGCTAGTTAATTGAGTTCACAACTCATTTGGCGCGCCAATATGTATATTTTTTTTTTGCTTTCACTTGGCTTGTAGTGCTTTGAAAAAGATGTGGAGCATATATGTATGTATGCACATATCGTCTCGTGCAAAATAACATAACATCACTTGTCATAGGTGTAGAGGCGCAGGAAAATCGATATAATAGAAACAACTCATATTGAAACAAAATTTGAGTTTTGGTTATTAAATGGTTATATATTGATTATATATTGGTTATGTATTGGTTATGTATTGGTTATATATTGATTATATATTGGTTATGTATTGGTTATGTCTGATAGCGGAGGCTGAAAATTTATGTAATAAAAGCCATATGATTTGAAAAAAAATTTGAAATTTGGTTAAAAAATGGTTATTTATTGGTTATATATTACTTATATATTGGTTATATATTAATTATATCTGACAACGGAAGTGGAAAATTTAAAGCTACATAGATATACAAAATGATGTAGTGAATTGTAAGCAAAAAGAAACTCAATATCGTTTTTTTGGTGATACGTTGTTTTGCATTTTAGGTGAAATATATATTTATTTCTTACGTTATTGTAAGTTTTTCTTTCCTTTTTTCAGTTGTCAGCCTTTTTTTTTATATTTTAACCAATTAAAAATGTAATTTTTTTTCTCATTTTAGTTAACTAAAACACATTTCTAGTTAAGTCTGGCTCGAAAATATATTTTTTATGTCAAAAATTCTAACAACTTGTTATATAGTAAGCAAATATCCAAGCAAATTTTATTTATTTATTTTTATGTAATATAAGTTGTACCTGTTTTCCCCCTTTTAATCCCACATTTCAGTGGACAATTTCGCTATTGTGCAATTAAAATTGTTTTAGAATATGTTTTTAGACAAATTTGCGTCAGTTTTCAGTTTTTGGTGCGCACAAACGTCTGCGAATATTTATTTACTCTTTAGTTAGACACGCATACACATGCACACAAACATATAAACGTATTTTAAAGTCGAAAACATACATAAATATACAAGTGCACGTATGTACATATTTAACCGATCTATTTCGAGACGCACATGGATGCGTCTCTTTTGCTGTTTTAACCTTAATTAAAATTGTTCTGAGCAAATAAATGCGCCTTCGTGGCAACAAAAAAATATAATGTATTTATATACACGCTTATGTATGTAAGTATAGCTCGAAGAATACAAAAATGCAAGCACATTTACAAGCGCTTTGTAGAACACAATAAATGGCACATGTAAAGACAAGAAACAACAACATTAATTAGCTAAAGCTAAAAGTATTGCAAACTTGAGATCAGAGCCTTCTGATAATGCGGATCACTGAAAATTGCTTTGCAGGCAAAAAGTAATGCATGTTGAAAACTTTGCCTCTGTTAAGCGCTTTGTATAAAAATTTAATTTTAGGGTGAGTCAAAAAAATTTGCGTCGAGCTTATATAATTAAATATATACTATATGATCTTAAAATAATACTAACTATAAAACTGTGCATATTGGTGGTTTCGACATAAGAACATTTTCTTGGAAAGGAAAAGACGTGTCCAAAATTTCAGATCAATATCTTTAAAACTGAGGGACTATTCCGCGTATACACTTCGTGAGAGATTGTGGGGCAAAAGACAACGTCCGGTGTGTTTAACGTAGGTACCTGCTGACGACAGCCTTACCCCGCGGTACTCAAAAGTACATTGGATCAATTTAATGCGTTCATCGGCGCCCTGAAAAATACTTTAGTATACTAAAATACTAAGTATTTTCAGTACCAATTGGCAGCGTGGAATGGACACACTAACCACCTTGGTAGGGTTCGAGGCCCATCTAAAACCTCTGCCGTACTTTGGGTGTGGGGCAAAAGACAGTAAGACTTTATAATTTAATTTTTGCACGAAAATCCATTCGTCAAAAATTTTTTCTAGATTGGTATGATCCTCACTGACATCTGTGCCAAATAGCACATCAAAATAATAATTAGTGTTTCTACTTGTCTTTCTGAAGTACATAAAATTCATTCGACGATTTTTACAATGAGTGAAATTATTCAACAAAGAAGTTCCGTTAAATTTTGTTTGCCAATTTCTGGTGCGGAAACGTTCAGGATGTTGGGAAAGGTCTTCGGTGATAATTGCTCGTCGCGAACAAGTGCTTTTGATTCGTACAAATTATACAGAGGGCCGAAAACGCGTTGACGACGAACCTCGTTTAAGTCGGTCTTCAATGGATGATCAACATGTCAATAAAATAAAGGAATTGGTACTTGAGAATCGACGATTAATAGTCCCACACCCACCGTATTCGCCAACAAACTGAAACAACCGCTTCTTGGTATAAAATACAAAAAAAAATTTTAACCACCAAAACCATCCCCTTCTAATGTCATGCGTTGTTTGAGGATTGCAATTCTATTTCTAAAGCTTTTTTTTTTCATTTAATTGTTATCTTTTTGCCTAATTACTCGTGCAACAAACGCTTGTAAAAGAATGCAAATATATTTTTAACTAAATCAGCTTAGCATTTGATGGACATAAGCTCATGAGCTCATGGTTGGACAAAGAATTAGATAAATTTAGAAAATAAAAATTGAGAGAAAATACAGACAAGTAATTAAAATATATATATGTATATATAGCTTATTAACCAATACAACCCCGACAAATCACAAGTGACGGCAATAAAGTGAAATTAATGACACAAGACGAGAAAAATATTTATAGGTATTTATGTATATTTGTATGAGTGTGACCGAGTGTGAAGAAAAGTGTGGACAATGCGGTTGTGTGGATCGCTTGCTGATTACATAAGATTCAGACATGTGTAAGCGACACAAAACCTGTAAAATCTTATTATAAAGCACTTGCTTTTAAGAACTAAATCAATGTCTTGATCTGGTCCGAGGTCTGAGTAGCACCATATTCAGTATGAGATCTGTGGTTTCATGCGTTGTCGCTCGAAAGTGGCCGACTTGCTGGTATATGATATGCTATTCGTTTTCTGGACATAAATGTGGTAAAAAATATACTTTTTCAAATAGTATAATCTACTAGTTAGAGGCCAAAGAATGTTTTTCATGCAGTTCTTTCAACTTATGGTCAACATAATCGGCCTACCGAGCATACTATTCGAAACACCATCTCCCATCTTGAGACCCAGCATTAATTACTGGATAATATTCTACCGAATAGACCACGTCCAGCACGCAGTGAAGAAATATACGAGCCGCCGTAGCTGAGAGTATACACGAAGACCGTAGAGAGTCGATTCGGCGCCGTTCGTAACAACTCGTACCGACGTATGGAACAACTTGGCGCATTTACGTCGATATCGGAAATTGAAAGCGTACAAAATACAGCTTGTACAATTACTGAACGTTCGACCTTCCCAAGCGACATCGCTACGCTCTTTGGGATATAGATCCAAGAAGATCCGACGTTTTCGAGCCAAATTGTGTTCAGCCGATGAGGCCCGTTTCTGGCTCAACGGGTATGTAAACAAACAAAAATTTCCATATTGTTAATAAAGAGCAACCTGAATGGATTCAAGAGCTGTCTTTTATTCAGAAAAAACAGCAGTTTGGTGTGGTTTGTGGCCCGGGGAAATAAACCGTCCATATTTCTTCAAAAATGATGCCGGTAAGAATGCGGCCGTAAATGTACAAATCGCGCCATGATAACTGAATTTTTGATGCCTGAACTTAAAGCTCGCGATCTCGGCGACATCTGGTTTCAACAAGACAACTAATGGTTTAATGTTTTGGGTCGGTCGATTGACCATCAATATCGTGAGATATCACACCGTTAGACTTTTTCCTGTGTAGATATGTAAAGTCTAAAGTCTATGCGGACAATGCCGCTTCGATTCAGGCTTTGGAGCAAAACGTCACGCTTGTCATTCGGCAATTACCAGTCAAAATGCTCGAACGAGTCATCTAAACCTTGGACTCAACGGATGGACCATCTGAGACGTAGCCGCGGCCATCATTTGAAAGAGATAAAGAGGTCAAAGAATGTTCTTTCGAATAATAATTAGCATTCTCGACTAAATTTGAAGTTTCTGTGTAGTAGGGAACCTCAAAATGGAGCAACCTTTATTTTCTTAGAAGTTTTATCAAGTTGGAAAACATTTTTGAAAATAATTTTTGAAAATTTCAGCAGCAAATTTAAAAATCTCAAAACTCTGAACACTTCAAATGGAGACTAAAAAATATTTAAAATGCGCCGTCGAGATTCCAGCGTGCTAATGGGATACTTACAGCGAAATTTCAACACATAGTGATTTTGACAGCTGTCAAATGAAATATTTTTAAATTAAAGCGTAATGAACGCAAACTCGCTCAATATGAAGCACCATTTCAAAAATAGAAGTATAAAACTTAAATAGTAAATTCTAATAAATTAAATAAATTAGTGTCGTACTTGCTCCCTTACTACCTGTTTTAATCACTCTCAAGGCCTCTCTCTTTGACATGCCAGTCTATACCTGTCAGCAGCGAATGTCAGCACCACGTCAAGGCAATGTACAGAAGAAACGCTAGAGTCTGAGTAAACTAAAGTCGAAGGGTGTCGAAATACACATGTAAGTCTACATATATACATATGTATTCGTATATACAAATATACTCACATATATACATCTTCATGTATATAAATACCTCGCTTTATACGTCCCGCAGTCGATCTCATCTATTCGAAAACAGCAACTTGCTTAACCGCGCCACCAGCTGTCTGTCTGTCCGTTTGTGCGTCCATTAGTGCTTAGCGCTCGTTTCTTCAGCCATTTCAGTATTTTAGCATTTGAAAGTGACATTTCTGCGCATTTTCGCTTTGACGTTTTTCGAAATCTGTGCGCGGATCACCCAGAGAAACCAAAAGGCAAAACAACAACACCAATTCGGCAGACGTATAAAAATAGCTGGGAAAATAAAGAACGAGCAGCGCGCAGATACAATAAATAAAGCCAGCTTTGCCGGAGGTGATCAACGCGCACACACACACAGAAGACGAAATATATTATAAGTCAAGTGAAATGTACAAGTACTTGTATGCGCTGGTGTTTGTTTGCGATACTGACTGCGGGCAAAAATAAGAAGAAAAACCATTCAAAAAAGCAAAAAAAGGTGTACAAAGAAAGCATACACACACATACGCTGACGCGGTTTAATGAGCAAAGAAAGCAATCTGACAGAACCCATTAAAGAACACAAATATGCGCCGCCTGCCTCGCGGCCGCCAGTCACTTCACCTTCGCCTTCTGCTTTTTTTGTTTTTTGTTTTTTTGAAATATTTTCCTATTCATTTGTGCGCAATTTTCTCGTATTTTCCACGGCTTAATTCTGTTGATCGTTCGTTGTTTGCTTGTTTGTATTGATTGCATGCGGCGACAGTGTAACAAAAACAAAAACAATTACATGCAACGCTGACAAATACTTTGGTGTATGTAAGAGAATGGCAACAATAACAAGTCAACAGCACATCTTGGCAAAAACAGTAGACAATCACTCGCCCAGCTTTCAGCGGAGAACTGACACGAATGTATACTACGATAAGCAAAAAATAGTAAGACTTTGTTCATAATTTTAAAACGCTTACTTTTTATTCAAAATCTATGTCATCCCTCGCAAAATACATCCACTTGCCTTCAATACACTTGTGCCAACATTTCTACTAGTCCTCGAAATAGTTGTTAAAGTTTGTTTTCGGATTAGCTTCAATTAGCCTTCAATTAAGTGTCTTCAATTGCCTCATAGCGGTTTCCCCGAAGTGGTCGTTTGAGTTTACTGAATAGCCAGAAGTCACTTGGAGCTGAATCAGGCGAAGACGGTGATTGCGGCAAGATTTTGGTTGACATTTTGGCGAAAAACTCACGTAGAATCAGTTCAGTATGCAACGGTGGATTATCGTGGTGCAAAAACCTAGAGCTGTTGGTCCATAATTCCGATACCTTTATACGAGTACGTATAGCTTCGGGCTAACGACATATAACTCCCAAACGGTATTATTTGTTGGAAGTTTGGCCAGTCGAAAGGAGTTTGGAATGCACCACACTTTGATAATCGATGACATCTATCAACATAACCTTGATTTTTGGGTGTATGAATTAGCCCCCACTGAATTAACCCCCACCGGGCAAAATGACTTAAGCCCCACTAATTTCTTAGTGAATCTTTAACCACCAAAAATAACGGAATCCCCACGAAATGCATTAAAAATGCATTAAACCCCACGAAAATGATTTTATCCCCACCAATCGAATTGAATTAAGCCCCACCAAACGTGGGGGTTCTTACATGACAGAATCCCCACTAAAAAAAAGAATTAATCCCCACGAAAATGACTTTAGCCCCACTTTACTTCATTTTTAATTCATTTTGCTTGCTTTAAACTTCAAGTAGTTAGATCAAAATTTTAACAAAAATTCAATTATACATATGTATGTAACATTTAAAAAGAAAGGAGTAAAGAATTAAATGAAAATGTGAAAATGTGAGAAAAAGAAAATAATTAAATAAAAATATGCAAATATTTGTCAACATCTTGACGACAAAAAGGGCATTTAAATTTATTAAAATTGTTTCACCTTTTACGAAATGTACACTGTTATTTTAACCTTTCGTAAAAGGAAAAATTCCCTTCCATTATTTTATAATTTACAAAATTATGGTTTCTCCATTTACGAAATTTGAAAAGTATTATATTTTTACGTTGCTAACTGTTTGTTTTATTTCTATAAAGGATTATGGAATTAAAATGAATTAAACCCCACGAAAATGATTTTAGCCCCACCAATCGAATTGAATTAAGCCCCACCAAACGTGGGGGTTCTTACATGACAGAATCCCCACTAAAAAAAAGAATTAATCCCCACGAAATGACTTTAGCCCCACTTTCCGCCATTTTTAATTTTGTTGTAAAATTGGTGGGGCTTTAGTCATTTTGTCCGGTGGGGGTTAATTCAGTGGGCGCTGATTCATACACCCTGATTTTTGACCTGCTTTGACGTAGTTTTCTCACTTCGGCTTACCTTTGCCACGATATTCCGCCGACTAATCGTCTGTTTTTGAGTCGTAAAAATAGATCCAAGACTTACCGCATAAATTCAGGACTAATCGCCAGTAATAATACGCTTCATGACATCCATATAATTTTGATGTTTCACTAAGTCGGAAAGCATTGTTTCGCAGACGTTATCACGACGCTGTTTTTCAAAAAAAATGTGTGAATTTGGAACCAATCGTGCTCGACGCACAATTATCACCAACATTCTGATAAATTACACAAATTTAATGGAACTTCTTTGTTGAGTAATTTCAGTGTTCACTGATAATCATACCAACCTAGAAAAACATATTTCGACTCATGGGTTTTCTTTATGCCCACAATATTCGAGTATGAATGCGACACAAAATTTTAGTATTTTTGTTTACGTTTCTCCACATCGTATTATATATGATTTCAAGCTTACGTTCTCAGATATAACCAACATATAACCATTTCATAACTTAACCCAAAATTTTATTTCAATATAAGTGGTTTCTATTATATTGTTTTTCCTTCGCCTGTAAACTTATGAAAAGTCATGTTACGTTATTTTGAATTTTGAGTGAGGATATATAATATATGTATTTGCGCTTGTATTTATGTCTGCACCTATGTACTGACTCTCAGCACCATACTTTTATCTCATAATCCTCACCTTTTCTTCTTTTTGATCATGCAAAGCTCTTTTTTCAGCTATGACTTATTAATAATAATAAGTTTTATTTATATATACATATATATATATATAAAATATTATATATAATATAATATATTATATACTTTATACTATATTTATATAATTTTTGTATGTATATGCTATGAAGTACAAAAATCTTATCAAAAGACACAATTGATATCTTTCACCAAACTACTTTGTATTTAAAAAGCGCTTTATTTTATGAAAGAATATTTTTATTATAAAATGAAAATGGTGAACGCATACATTTCCGCTGGCCACTTTAAATATTTATGAATATGATGCAGGTTGCCACGTTTTAATTGTTTTCACTTTTAAGACCAAATTGCACATTTTCCAATTTTATGCGCGAAAAATAAAAAAATAATAATTTAAATTTTATTTCAATATTCCACTTATTCTGCAAACATTCTTTTGTGATTCATGTGGGCTTGAGTTGGTATAGCGACATGTATATTATATATACTATATATATACATACTTATTATGTATACTATATACATATGTGCTGTGTATTTAGCTGTACAGTTATGGAAAAAAGTTTGAAAAAGAATTTTCAAAAACACATGCCTCTTTTAAAATTACACAACCTGAAACCGGCAGGGGATATTCAGTGGAATTGTTGCTTTAATCTGCTTAAATTATATTTTTACATTACAGATATCGATAGATTAGAGTTGAAATACAAAAATATTTAAGCTACAACGAAGCTATAATACCAAAGCTTCCAAACAAGAACTTAATTTTCATCGGTTTAGTTGTATGGAAGTTAACATGTCATTTAGAAAGTCTCCAGTCGGACATATAGATGGCGCCACTACATTAAATCTATATACTTTTAATTAGCCTTAACCTTCAAAAGGCATTTTGAGTGCAGCAACTTTTGCTGTTGTGAAAGAAAGAATAAAAAAGAATTCCACGTGTTGAAAGAATATTCATTTTGAAGGAAGAAATTCAATTGCAGCAAAAACTTAACTTGATGACGAGTTTCCGGACACTACCCCAATAAAATCAATCATCAGTAATTAGTATTCTAAATTTGGAAGAGTTAAAATGAGCACCGAAAACAGCGAAAGTATGAACGCCCAAAAGAGGTTGTTACTGATAAAAACATCAAAAAAGTTCACAAAATAATTTGTCATGACCGTAAAGTGAAGTTGTTCGAGGTAGTAGGCACTCCAAAGATATCACCAGAATGTGTACATCATATCACTCAGAATTATTTGGGCATGAGAAAGACCCTGTGTTAAAAGAGGGCCGCGTGTGGTCACTTTTGATCAAAAACAACGATGAGTTGGTGCTTCCGAGCAGTGTTTGGAGATATTTAAGCGTAATAAACATGAGCTTTTGCGTCGTTACAATGGACAATGGAATGTGAAAATGGCCGCTGTAATCAGTGTGTCACCCTTGAAGGAAACTATGTTGAATAAAAAACGAATATATATCAGCCTTGAATGGAAAAACGGATTTTGCTAAAAAAATTTTACTATGGTCAGCCGGGGTCTATTCAATTGACCTGTTATACAATATAGATATAAACATATCTGCGGATATTGCATCGTTGCCTTGGCCACTAACTCAAAACATCGGAGTAAAGGGCTTCTATGGAAAGCCTTTTCATTAGGCAAAACATTTTCAGGAAATTTGGCATGGATTATTGTCCAATCTTCTATATCATCTGTCGTCAAACAAACAGTCGCACTCGCGAACTTCGGATTGTGTATGCAATTGAGAAATAAAGTCCTCTCTCGACGAACAAAGACCAAGCTCTACATATAAGTCACTCATTATTTCCGTTTTCGAAACTTATAAGCCTACAGAAACTAACGTAGTACGAGCATCAACAACATTATTTGTCAAAAACATTTGATAAACTTTCACTATGGTTGTCAGCGACGTCAACACAGCACGCGGACGCGGACGCGAACGCGAATGCGAACTCGGACTTTGACACCAACGCAAATGCAAAGGGGTGCCAATCAAACAAGTGATTTCACCAATAAATCCAACAAAAGCGCAAAATTGGAAACATCAAATATTAACTGGCTGCCAAGACGACGTCATCACTTTATTGGCGGTCATAATAGCAAATGAAGAAGCTGCCAAATACAAATCAAATCGAATGAAATGAAATCAACAGCAACAATGAAACGCGCAACAACAACAACACAGGACGCAAATCAAAAGCGTTGAAATATTTGTATGATAGCCAATAAATGCGAGAGCCCACTTAAATCTAGCCAAGCACACACGCGGCACATACGCGACTGTTCATTGTGGCCAACTAATGGTGCCAACGCGCCGCTTTGCTTAGGGTGAACGAACGGCAAGCAATAGCCTTACTGTGTACCCAACGCTCCACCGCAGCCAAGCGCCAACTTAAACGGCGGTTTATGCATCAATCAAACAACTCAAATTCTCAAAATCGCGAATATCGCACCACCAATAATATTGAGCTTGCTACGTGACACCTGTTCGACGAGCTTGCCAGGAGCAAAGTGTGCACAACCGCTAAGTAGCGGTGGACGCGGTGGCTGCTTGCCGCACACGTGTGATCTTGCAACAGGCGGTTTTTATACCTTTTGTCGCTTGGCATAGGAAATGCTGACCGAAAGCTGAGCACTGCCAATAAACAATCAGCGCCAATGCAGCGCCGGCAGCATCCGCTGAGACGCGTGTCCAACTGGGCAAGTCGTCAAAAATGTGCGTCCACAATTAAAACAACTTAAAGCGCAAATTAAAAAACACTAAAAATCTACACAACACAAAATTTACTATGTGCGCGGCATGTACATGTGTACGTATATATATGTGTGGTGGCACGCGAGTGCGGCTTCCACGGAATGACGGCGCAGCGTTTGGATTATGAAGGCGTTGCTGTGGCGTCTGGCGCTTGCCAAAAGGACTTGCCAAGAAAAATGAACGTACAAGCCAACGCCGGCGTGTAGCCAAAAGCGACCAGGCGACCAGCAATCGGCGGTCGAAGATGCTGTCATCATTGGCTAAATGCCTGCCGCAGGCGCGCAATGAATGAATTTTATGAGCGACGCACGCAGTTTCTGCGCGTGCACTTCGCATTGCTTGCCAAAAAAGATGAGGCGCGAAGAAACGGCACAGAAGCCGCTACTCACAGCCGTTCTTGGCAGTGAGTAGTGTGCCGTTGCTGGCGCGCTGAGGTTGCGGCGAACGCCATTTGGCCCAGGCGTTGGTGGCAGGAGCCAAGAATTTCGTATTTGTGATTAAGCACGTGCACGCACACATACACTGACCGCGTTTCTCCGCGAAATGTTTATTGTTTTCTTCGCAACACTCCGCGCTCACGCTTCCCCCGCTGCCGCACTTTTTCTAGCATTTTATTGTTTTCTCGCTGCGACGACGTCTACAGCTGCCTGCACGTTGCCTACTCCAGCTGCCAAAAGATATGCGAGTGTGCGGCATGTGTGTATGCGCTGCGCTGTAACATAAATCTCGGCGTTGCACTCTGACATTTCTTGGCGTATAATGTTTACATTTTACTGGCCAGCAACCAAATAAACGGCAGCAAATAAAAAAAAATGTGTGTGTGTAGCTGGTGCTTTTCTGACGCGGCATTTGTTTTAGCCGCTAAGTCATTGCTTGCCAGCAAATCATATAGGAATATTGTGAGTGCGTGTGTTTGTTGGGATTTTTAAAATTCGTTATTTGCGCGTGGTGTTTGTGGCAGGCAGCACAGTCGCACACATACATATGTGCATAGACAAATTGCCAGCGCATTTCTTGGCAGCCGCAGCGCGTATCAGCAATGGCAGTTATGAAGAATACCAAGGAAGTGTTTGGTTGTTGCGGCACACTTGTGCGTTGTTTGCTTACTTCATTGTTGTTGCCGTTGTGTTTTTGTTGTCGCCTGTGTCTTGTCAGCTAAGTGAAATGCTGCAGTAGACTAGTAGGCGCTGCAAATTGCAGACTTCTCAACACAGCACTGCAGTGATTATGGTGAATCCATGCACAGACAAACAGACGTACATTTACGATTCATACATACATACATATATAAGTAAAGCACTTATTTGCTTAAAACTCTAGACCTCTGAAGCGCATCCCCTTAATTTTTTGTAAGCATGAGCAGCAATGCACACACACACTCTTTTCATAATGCATATTGTTACTCATACGCACTGTCACACATGCATTTTTTATGGCCTAAGGTTAACATTTACTCATACCAAAACCACTAAACCGTGACATTTCGATTTCCATAAGCAATAACAGATAAATTCGGTTGTTGTTGTTGGTGTCTTTTTGTGCCACAGTGTGTTGTTTTACAAATTTAGTATTTCCTTATTCTGCATTAAATAATTTTTTTTGATTATATAATGTTATCACCTTGTAGTTGTTCACACTTGTTAAGCAAGGTACCGCTTAAACCCGAAGACTAAGCGTCGACGTGTTTTTTTATTCAAAACAAGTTTTTAACAAAATATAATCCGAGAAACAACAGCTAAAGCTGATTTTTGCAATTTCCAGAGTATATGTACGCTGTACTCTAAAACTCTCGCATGCTTTGATTTCATTCCAAAATACCTGCATTACCAGGTCACCGATCCTGGCCCAGACTGCTGTTTCTCTGCTCATGTACCTTCGAGAGAGTCAAGAGAGGGAACTAATATCTGGAGAATAGTAGCGTTGAGCTTTTTCATGGATGAATCAAAGCTTGCGGGGAGGTTCGTCAAATTTCCATCAGCTTCAGTTTAGGCTTGCTGTCCGCCGCAATGTCTTCCGAGCGGAAGTGGCTGCCATGAAGGTAGCGGTAGCTTAACTGCGACTAGCGTGTCAACTATCCACTCAAATAGTAGGGCAGAGATTGTGCCTTAAATTCACTAACTGGGCACTCAAGACTAGTGAAGCGATATCTAGACTCCTTATCTCTAGCATAAAGCTATATTATGTTTTGGATTGCAGGAAACTATAAGGCTGATGAGACACTTCAATAGGAACGGGTAAGAGCTTCGTTGGCTCCTTGAAGCTTCTATTGAACTATTGTGTCTTAAGCATTGGCCAACTACCACCAGCTATGCAGCCGCAAGGTCCTTTTGGCACAGGGCAGACAGCCAGATATAAAATAGATAGATAGAAAATAATTGATTTTTTGCACTGCGACCTATAGTCTATATAGTCTCTATATCACATATGGTCACAAAGGTCCAGCACTCTGAATAGTTCTAGGAGCTTGATTAGCGCGACTGAGGTGATGTGATCCCTGTCCACGTAAATGGTTTCAAGGGACTTGAGCCTGCTTCTACAGATTGCTGGGTAATCTAGAATCAGGTATTCTGGAATTTTCTCGCTAAACCGGCAGTTTGCGCCAAAGGCTATGCCCATGTTGGAAAATTGCTTCTTGAGCCTGCAGTGCCCTGTATATAGTGCGACAAGTAAATGAAATTTGTCTCTAGGAATATTGATCATATCTCTAAACCTTGATAGGTTGTAACCATCCAATAGTAATTTGGCGTAGCGCATTCCTATTGCCTACCAATATCGTTTTCTCGCCACTCTCTACACCGTGCGCAGCAATCTGTATATGGTGTGGAAAACCACCGAATCACATCAACTTGGAACCCGCCGCATAGTGGGCTATCTCGTTGGCCAACTCAAAGTCGCCAACCCCTTTACGAACTCGCTCCCAGATTAGATCTATACGGTTGCAAACTGAAAGGCGGTTCAGCCTTCCTGTGCACTCCTCCATTCTTAGCGATTTGACTTCGAGGGCTGAGATTGCTTAAAACGCCTTTTGACTATCGCTGAGTATAACGATACGCTGGTTGCGATAGTTGCGTTAGAGATTAATTTTTGCACACTGACTTATAGCAAAGACTTCAGCTTGATAGTGCTGCCCCTCAGAAGCCGCCTTACTGCCAAGGGTAAATTTAAACTTCTTGTTTAAATTTAAGAAACTTCTTGTTTAAATTTAAGAAAAATTTTAAACTTGAAGTTTACCCTCCTCCTAACGCTGCCTCTTAAAAGAAGGGCCAGTAATGTGTTTTTCCCTAAGGTCTTTATTTGTTGAAACGAAATTATCTTCATTTTACAAAATTCTCTGCTACCATGAGCTACATGGTATGATTATTTCATCACTAGATGCAGCGATATGTGCTCCAGCATGACCTGCTGGGCACGTGCTTCGGTAGTTAAAAGTCTACCGAAGACTGCGTGGCCTTAGATGCCCAAGCAAAGGTCCATAAGGGACAAAAGGCCTTACGTTCATGGTATCTGCATATCGTGAGAGCCTGGGTGGTTCTGGACAGTGTTAATTCCAATGCCTATTCCACCGTAAGGTTGAGTCTGTCAAATCGGAAAAGGTTTCAGCCAGGTGTACCATGGTTGTAGGAGTTCTAATTAATTCATGCAGTAAGATATTAACTGCATTCTGTTGTTTGAAAAAAGATGCGGTAAAATAGTATCAGCAATTCCCCCTCAAACGTGCCGCTTTTGCCAGATCAAGGTGAAGACACTTTGGATCTTATACTTTCAGACAAAAAAATGGTAATAAAATACTTAATCAAATTTGTGATAGATCCAGGCAACTTTCCCGTTAAGTAATATCCAAATACAAAAGTTTTTCATCCATCAGCCATTTAACTTCACCATAACAGTATATGTCGGAATTAATACCAACCGAGCGGAAAAGTTGCTCAAATTTATAGTTAGACGGTCCATGAATTTTTGAGTTATCGATATGATATTTTTGGCACAATTTATTGCCCAAGACAATGCTACAGTCTACGCACACATTATTTTGATCGTATTACTATAGCATATAGTTGCCATACAAACTGACTAATCAAAATCAATAAGATACATTTATTTTTAAACTCTTTTATGCCATAAGAAAGGCACCAATAAATGGTATTATGGCTTGGGTGTAACCGATGCCGATTAAGAAATAAATGCACAATAAAATTAATATATGTATTTATGAGATATGTGAGGTTAGAACATTTTGCTAACCACTAATACCAAACTAAAATGCCCAGCTGTGGTTTTAAAATTATTTTTCATGGCATTAATCAACGAAAATCGAACACTGTGACGCGCTGACCAGACAAACTGACCCACACATTAAAGCAGAAACCAAAACTTCGGTGGTCAACAATAAAAGAAGAGGAAAAAAAAATATTATACATATATACTTAACTACATATATACATATATATAGTTTGAAAAGCAAAAACAAAGTCATAATTCTTATTTTCTTCTCAATATTTTTGTAAGCATTGTTGAAAACGGCAACAAGAACAACAATGCGGCAGTTTGTTTTTAACACTCGGTCATAATTTTTAAGAAAATGAAAAATCGTTTGTGAAAGCAATAATGATGCGCATGAAGGCGGACGGGTGAGGGGTGCGGCAAAAGCAAAGTGCAAAAATATGCAAATCATTTAAAAGGCCGAAGGTGGAGCATGAGAAATTAGTAAAGCGAAGTGATGCAAACAGCAAATGAATGTAGACGTTAGGCGGGTGGCCAATGCAGTGGCGCTGCAAAAGTTTTTAGGCGTCAGGCGGCAACGGCCGAAGGACATTAAGTCGTGCGCCAAGCACTGTCCACACACAAAACAATGAAATTATCGAAAATAATAACTTCGCATTTTCGCCTACACAATTTCGGCAAACGAGCATATAGGAGGGGGAACCGGGGGTCACCCGGTCAAAGGCGAGAGCATGCGAGATTTGTCTGCATTTGCGTTTTGTGGCAGCGCAACGGCTTTGTGATGGTAATAAATTGCGACACAAACAGACGGCCGTGGTCAGACACAACTGCAGTGCAAATTAAGGCATGAATTTGATTTGTAATTTGTGAATTTTTCATTTTAATGACCGCAGCGCGGCCTAGAATTTAGTGGCTACCAAGCAACGGCTATTAAAATAAATGCATCAAAGCAGACGCTGCGCCAAAATTATGCAAATGCACATCATTTGTGTAAGTATGTATGTGTGACTATATGGAAATTGCTGCTTAGAATTATATAATTTTTTTTTGGTTTATTTCGAGTAACTGCCGAAAGTATTTATTTTAAATTTTATTTGTTTCAATATTTAACTGCCATATATGCGAAATCTCAGCTGTTAAAAAGTGATAAATCGCGTGTGGCAACTCATTCAACTGTAAGCCATAGCCATTTGGTCTATCAATAAAACTGACACCGATTGCAGGCCATAAATCTGCGAATAGCCAGCAGTTTTCTACAACGAGCGAAAACGTGTCGTAGAAAATGAGGCGGAAATGATAAAGAAAAAATGCAAAAAATACGAAAAATATACAACTGTAACATTGTGTGTGTGTAAGTGCGACTGTGACATCAAGCGCTGAGCGCAGCCTTGCACTGACCAGCATTTTTCGACGCTGCGAGAAAAAAATTTCAAAAACTCGCTGAAGGCAAACATATGCAGCGGTCCAAAGAATGGCCAGTGAACAGGAAAACAAGACTAAGTTGCCAATTTCCGGCGAAAAAATGCAAGGAATTAAAAATGTTTGCTAAAAAAAAAAACATGGCAGCGAAGAATGTGTAAAGCTGCTGAGGAGTTATTTCGGCAGGATGTCCGACACATTGTTTGTGTCACCAGTATACATGCGAAAATTGGCAGAAAAAATCGCTGCCAACAAAGTGTGCATGGCTAAAAAATATTCTGGAGGCAGCAAAATATTTGGCTATTGTAAAAGTAATATATAAACTAAGAAAGAATCGGCACTTCCTTTGTTGAGGCTAAGGCCATCACCATCCTTTTAATATTTTTTTTTATTTTTTGGTTACAATCAATTATTTTATTTTTTTTTACTTTTTCCATTGCTGAACCCATTCAATCTAGTACACATTTGAATAACAGCATTTTTCTCTCAATTTCATGTCAGCAATAATTCACAGAGCCACACGTAGTCTGCAGGAGGTACATTCCGGCACAGCCTTTGCATACAACGCGACAAAAGCAACAAAGCCCTAGTAGAAAATATTATTTCCACGCTGCATTGCTCAAATTCCTCAGCAATTAAACTTGTGCCGCCAATGAATTCACTTAATTTACTTAAATGTGAATTTGTCATTGTGAGCGTCGCCGGGGGCATCGCGCTAATACAGCACGAAGGATGCTAATTAACTTGAGCAATGCCTTCGCACTTCAGGCTGCGAAGCTAGTAGTGGTGGACAAGTAGACTCAACTGTTTGTTTGCTTCTGCATGCACATCTAATTGTTTATGTAATTTAAGTAGCAGAGGTGTACGGCAGGCTCTTCTGCCTGGTTGGCGCTGCTCTTCAGGCTTTCTTCCAAATTGTTAATTGTTTTAATGGCGTATAAATTCTGGCTGCCAACAGAATTTTCCTTGTAAGACATTAGTTACGCTGCATTTAATAATAAGCAGTTTGAGTAATTACGTATTTGGTGGACAGATTGGCGGGAATAAAAATAAATTAAAGCATTTGGCAGGTTTTTGTAAAACAATATTTCTGGTAAAATAAAAAATGAAGCTTCAGGCCCAACAATGATTTGAAAATGTATAATAAATAAACATGAGTATTAGTTTCGACTGCAATGAAATTTTCATACTAATCAGAGGTGCATTTTTTATTGCATAAAAACTTATAAAAAGAACTTTATCTTGATTTTGAACATTCAATTTGCCTGGCAGCTATATGTTATAGTGGTCCGTTCTGAACAATTTCTTCGGATATTGTGGAAATATATTAGAAAATTGTACATACCAAATTTCGTGCAGATATCATGCCAAATAAAAAAAATATTTTCAAACAAGGAACCAATTTCAATCGTTTAGTTTATATGACAGCTATATGTTATAGTGATCTATTCTAAACAATTTCTTAGGAATTAGTAGTGTTATATTTAATAATAATCCTAGCCACATTTTCTTAAGATATCTTGTCAAAAAGAAAAAAATTTACAAACAAGAACCTATGCTATAGAGTAGTTTGAGCTAAACAATTTCTTCGCAGATTGTGGCATTGCTTTGCACGTAATCCAATACCAATCATCATACATCGTACAAAATTTCAGATCGATATCTCAAAAGCTGAGGGGCTATTTCATGTATAACAGGCAGAAGGACAGATAGATAGGCAAAAGAATGCCTTTTTCTATTGACGAAATATAGTTGCCAGCGGATCAATATTGTCACCTATTCGCAATTTTTTATATTTTTTATTTATTTATGTAAAAACTTTTAATTTCAATGTACTATGTACAGCTTGCCATGGCGTATGAGTAATATTTTTTATTTAATATCACTCATACGCCCCGTTTAGTGCGCACATTAAAAAATTTTATAGCTAAAACAATAACAGCACAAGTTGTAATAATAAATTTCGGTGTTATGTAATTTTTCGCTTTCCATCGCTATGTATCGAATATGACAACAACAATTTTGCCAAGCATGTTCGCGTTCACAATCGCATGAAAACATGACGCCCACGCATATTTTTGCTTTCAAAACGAATATTTATGATTGTATATATATGCATGTGGATATATGTATAGTACACTTTCAATTTTTTTTTTTATATATTTATCTGCAAATTAACAACAGTCATAAATTGCGTTTGCGTTTGATTTTTTGAAGTTCTTAAAGTCACCAATTGCTGTTAAAATATTTAATTTAACTTCAGACAAAACAAAGATCTCAAGCCTACAGCCTGAAGTAGAAGTGCAGCAATACTCTCAACTCAGCCGCGCTATGCGCTGGATGCGTTTGCAAATTTATTACAGCGGCAAATGCATAACATTTGTCGAGGCGTCATATGGCGAAATAAATATTTATTACGGCGCCAAGTGGTCGTGCTCTTCTGCTTACTTATACATATGAGCGATATGCCTACATATAAATAGGAATGTGTATTGGTGACTAACATGCGTTCTGTTCTATGCTTTTGAAAATAATATAACTGTACCACTTCTTTAATAGTTTTACATAGATACAACTCTCTCTAATATTATCGCCTTGAACATATTACCGACTAAAGGTGAGGCAGCCATCCACAGAAATCTTGACTAGACCGCAGATACCTACACTTAATTCTATCCACTGGAATTTGAAGATTATATAGTCATTGGTAATGTTAAGTTAGATTAGGCTAACAGGTCAATTCTAACAGGGATCTCATGGGCCTTACTATGTAATACTGCCCGTCACAATTTTTTGACATTAATAATAATATTTTCGGCTATGCCTCTTGGTTTACCGACGTTAAGATCAAAGAGATGTTTCAGCGGCAAGATCCAGACAACTTGGCCTTTGGTAGGTACATGAGTACCTATTGGCTTATATCCAGTAAGAACTCCTACGATTGTCAAAAAGATTTCGCTGATGTTAATTTTGGTGAAGACAGACACTTCTTGACTAGCTTTGAGCGCACAGTTAGGGACTTCAGCGCTGAAATTGCGGCTCTGCTGTCGGGTTGAATTCTGCCTGAAAAATACACCAAGTGGCCCGGTAGCCTAAAGTTAAGACTGATGGAGAGCTTATTACAGAAAACATTCCCTTCAAGCTTCGGTCCATGCGTGAAAAAGCTCACTGCTCGCAAATTATAACTTATTTACGTATATAACTACCATTGGAGCTTATATCACTGTTAGATCCTACTAGTTTTAGTTTGCAGCTGAATGCTATATGGCAAATGAAAAATCCTAAAACATTTAAGTCAAGAATGGAAATATATTTAACTTGAAAATTGAATTTTTCCATTTTTTGATAGGAGAAATTTACTCAGAGGTTTGCTTGTAAAATTGGCTGTCAGAAAGACCCACTTAGAACTTTAATTTATTTTTGACAGATGCGGTTTCACGAATTCTGTCAATCATAAGTATGTATAACTTACTATTCAACTGAAACTAAAACGAAAATTTATATGAAACTTAAGGGGTACTTTAGTCTGGTAATTTGAAGAAATCTAAAATTTTGTGTTCATAATTGGACAGTCTACATCTTGCTAAAAGGATTTTTCAAAATACAATTTATTTTCGAATTTATAGCCGTTTTGGCGTCGTGACAAGTAAACCGTATTGAGCGGATGACGTAGCTTTAAATGCGTTCTTTTTTTTTAAACTACGTTGCCACAATGTTACAAGTTCTGAACAGCAGATTTACTTGAAATATGCTATAAATAAAATAATTTTTTTTAAATTCGACAATGTAAAAAATTTTGTAAAAAGTTGACTTCACTTTTTATAAAAAAAAATTTCAGTTATGCAGATTTAAAAATTGTATATTTTTAAAAAATTCGATAAAACTGTGAAAATCTACTTTAATTTTTGGGTAGCCGCATTTCTATAGAAAAAAATTCCAGTTTTGCAGCTTCTTGAGAAAACGACATTCGTACTTACCAAGAACCCACGTTTTTTTTTTCTTTGTTTTTTGTTATTTGGGCCTCTAGGCGAGAATATCAATTTAATATTAAATTTCTTTGATCCATTTTCATTACTTAATGCGATTAGATTTACGTTTCTATATATTTTCTGATCAGATTTTAATTTTACACTTACATACATTGTGACAAAAAACACGGAAACTGTAATTAAATTCCCCGGATAAAGGATATTTCCAAAAATATACATATATTTACTAAGTTTGTAGCACTATCCTTAATTACTATACAAAATATGACAGCAATCTGTCCACCAGTTTATTTACAGCAGCTGTTTAAATCGGTACTCCTGCGTTTTGACTTTTACAATGGATAAAAATATGGAACAAAGAATTTGTCTAAAATTTTGTATTTCTCAGCAAATTTCATGTTCAGAATCATTGTAAATGTTGGAAAAGACTTATGGTGACTCAGCTTTAGCAAAAACACAAGTCTACAAATTTGGTCGAGACATGCTTCGTTCTGGACGAACTTCAACCTCTTCAATTGAAGAAAATGCGAAAGTGAAGGATATGACGCTTGAAAATCGCTGGGCAAATGTTTGAGAGGTGGCAAGCACCACATCTCTCGCGAGTTCGTTCGAATGATTTTGGTGGATATTTTGGATATGTGCGTTCTTGCTCCTCTCGTCCTGATAAAGCTGAATTATAAATGAAAGAGTACCGTAAACAGGCCGCTTTGGAATTCATGGAAAGCATTATAACTGCCTATGAGACATGGGTTTATAAGTTGGACATGCAAACAAGTCAACGATCATCGGAATGGAGTAGAGAGAACAAGACGAAAGCAAGAAAACCACTCTTAAGAAGCTCAAAAATGAAGGTGATACGCATTGTGTTTTTGATATTCGCGATTTTATGCATCATGAATTTGTTCTAGAGAGACAGATGGTCAATAAGAAG
The DNA here is from genome assembly GCF_001853355.1 of Bactrocera latifrons. NCBI lineage: Eukaryota > Metazoa > Arthropoda > Insecta > Diptera > Tephritidae > Bactrocera > Bactrocera latifrons. Next base: position 187,704 of record NW_017537256.1, on the reverse strand, counting down.
TTCTATTTGGCCAAGAACATCCGTTAAAAATGGTCGGAATTGTGGAAGAACAATTCATAGATTTTATACAATGATAAAGAAATATCGCATCGATCCACAACAGAATTTAAGGCCAAGAATTAATTATTCACCAGATTTGGCTCCGTGTGTTTTTTTTTTTTTTGTTTTTGTTTTGTTCCCCAAACTGAAACTGCTGCTCTGTGGAACCCGTTCCCAATCAAAACAAAATTCGTTGAAGGAGCTGAAAGCCATCCCAACAAGTGCTTATGAAAAGCGTTTCGAGGACTGGAAAAACTCGTTCACATAAATCTATTACATCTGGTGGGGATTAATTTGAAGGTGCAAAAATAATTATGGATGAATAAGTATATTGCGTTTTATTTACAATTTCCGGGTACTTTTTTTTGCCACAATTTATAACGTCTCTATATCTTTTCTGTTAACATCAGATTTTAATTGTACACTTATATATATTTAACTCACCAGAATAATGATATTTTTGTTGTTTCAGGAAATTCCATCCGATTGCTGTCGACGAATTGCGGTACTATTTTTATCAGCGTGTACATTTCGGTTTTGACACCGACACTAATAACTGGGTTCGCGACAATTCACCGAGGTTGCACCATGATCGTTGCGATTAAGTAAGTAAATGTTTGCTTTACAGCTGATTATATATAGATTATAGTTGATATTTGTATATATATTTTGATTAATGATTTAATTTGTTACTGTTCAATATTTTATATTTTTTAACAATTTTTCGTTTAGAAAATTGTTGTTTTTTCTGCTTACATTCGAAACTAAAATTGCACATATGTATGCTTTAAGTTAATTTACCGTTATATGCTTGTTCGAGTTTCACTACACTTACAATATTATGTAATTGTCTTTTTTAATTGTTGAATTATAATTACATGTCGATTATTATTACATAATTTCGAGTGAGTGTAGACTAAGCGACTGCTTGTTGTTGTTGTTTAAGCACTTTATTCAAAACTACGTTAATGCGATGAAAGTCCACTACTGCTATTAACGGTTATTTGTTTTTAACTAGTTTATATTTTATTGCTATGCGTATGTTTTAGAATATTTTTGAAGGTTTTTGAATATTTTTGAATATTTTCGAAAACATGTATGCTCTCGACTTCCCGCTTTGTCGCGCACAGTTCACTTGTGAGCCGCGCGTGTGCAGCCTTCAGCGCGTACGCCAGCATTATGCGTGCTTGGGAACCTCTAAAGTCCAGCTGACTTTGAATTTTTAGCCAATTGGCCATTGCTAGATTGTGTTGGAGCTGTGGCCGTCTACTTTGGCTCGGCTTGGCTTGATGCGGTGTTGACATTTCGCAAGCACAACGCTGCGACTTCATAATTTGGCGTTGACATTTGCCAAAAAAAAGTGAAACCATGGCTTGATTTGGGATATAGCCAGCAGCTGTCTGCCGCTAGACTGTTTTTAGCCAGTCAGGTGTGGGTTGGGGTGTTCGTTATAGCCAGCATTCTACTGGAACTTGCACTCCACCTGCGCCATTTTATCGAAAACTTAATTGAACCACCACTATCGACAGCATACCGTTATCGCGGTGAGGTGGGCTGGTGCGTGCGTTCGACCAACGTGTGCATCTGTTGACGTGCGATGCGCACTGTTGGTAGCTGCATGATTGAGACGGACGTATTTTTAATTGCTACTTTCCCGGTTGTTGTTGGTAGTTGGTTGTACGTAGGCACCAGCGCAACTTCCTTGCTGATTGGCAACTGACAAAGTCGGTCAATAGGATTTCCGTTAGTTTCTGGTCGACATTTAGCAAACACTTCACTGGTGTGGTACTTAAGCTCGACCGGTTGTTGTTTTTGGCCACGATCACCGCCAGCGTCGTTGTTGACTGTTGTCTGCGATTTGCTGTTGTTATTGCTTTCTTATCGCCTGTTGGCCAACACTGGATTTGGATTTGGCTAATCGTCTGCACGTTCCACCAGCGTGTTTGTATGAGTGTGCGTGTGTGTTGGCTGGCCGTTGGCATCATATTCCTTGCCGCTTCATGACATTTCTTGATGACTTTTTGAGTTGTTGGCCAAGTGCTGCAATTGTCATCGCCAATAAGCAACACCAACACACGACATATACCGTTATGTCTTGCTTACTGCTTAACACGACACTGTGTGTTTGTCTTAATTCTTGGACTTGGATCACAACATCATCACATCACTTGAACAGCTGCTCTCTTGGCCAGAGGTTGTGGAAAAATAAAACTGAATCGCCAAACAATGAAGACGAAATATACATATGTATTATTTTTTTGACGATTTTTTTCCCCTTGTGTTTAGTGATTTGCTGCTGTTTGCTGTTGTTGTTGCTCGTATTTTTCTGGCTGCCGTGTTGGCGATTTTCTTGGATGCGTTGCGATCCAAGAAAATCGCCCGAGGGGCACACCGCCACTTTCGGTGCCAAGCAGGCACACCACACGTTGTTGGCTGCAGCTACTTTGTTGGCCAACTGACTGACGACTGCCGTGCCATGGCTCGGTTTGTTTCGGTTTGGCCTGCCAAACGGCAAACAGCAAACGGCCGGCCGCTGTCGCAGTCGCAATCGCCTTGCGTAGTCGGCCAAATCGTAGTCGGTCGTCGTTGTTGGCGCGTCATCATCGCGCATTGCGACATCGTCTTGTTGTTATTGTAGTTGTTGTTCTAGCAGTGCATCGTCGTATGTGGCCAAAAAATAGTCGCAAATTGGTTTGTACTTAACCCAACGTGTCTCTTTTTGTCTCATTCTCCGCAAAGTTCTCATACACGGCATGTTAGTTGTCGCTCTATCGCTCTCTTTATTTTGCTGTGCGACTCTCACTACGGCATACGTTGCCAGTAAGAATGTCTAAACTTGTACACGGTAAAGTTAAATTTTCTGCTTGTGAAATTTAAGAGATATTGAAAGCTCTCAAAATTTCGGAATTCATCATAATATGTCAACTCAAATTTGAAACTATTCGAACATATTTAGGAATATTGAATGCCGCAAACTGCTCGTTGTGTTGGGCCCTTTGGGAAGATTCCTGGTGACTGCGCTTTAAACCTAAAGGCAAGTAGGATTGAAAAATTCAATTCGGTATTAAGTCGCAATGCGGCCGGGTGCYGGACTCACAGCACGGCTGATGTTTTAGATTGGCCTCGAAATCGATCAACGAGGAAAAGATGTCCCTTCCACCCGACCTAATGGAACCAAAAAATATTTGCAAGGAGCATTTATTATTTGGCGCGCCGATCAATGTATTGTATTGATCTATGTGCTTTAAAAGCACCGTGAGGTTAGAACGACTTTGCCAGGCGTAAATCACAACGATAGTTGTCCGTCGGTAGATATACGAACCTATATCCCTCAGTTTTTGAGATATTAATCTGAACATTTTCCCACCCAAAAGCTGCTCATTCGTCGGGACGGATATCGGACCACTATAGCATACAGCTAATATACAAACAGAATGATCGAAATAAAGTGCTTGTATGAAAAGCTTTTCCATTTGATGATATATCTTCAAGAATTTTGAAATGGGTAATTGGGTTACGATGCAATTTGCCATAATTATATATAATAACATCGAGTCACTATAGCATATAGCTGTCATACAAAGGAGCAAACGAAATATTGTATTTGTGAAGAGTATGATAGCTTTGGGGCAACCAAAATCAACGTTTGCTAAAAGAATGGGGAATCTAAAATAGGCATATGACAGCCGATATACATGTAAAGAAGTAATCAGATATTATTTATATAATATACATATATTTTAATGACAAATTTTTTCCTGTTGGCCTACTTTGCGACATTATGAAAAATTACACTGAGAAAAAATGTGTCTAAATTCGAACGTGTATAACTTTTTCTAACATCTTTGCAGTCGTTATTGTTGTAAAACTATACTATTCTATAATCTACCTTAACGACTGTTCCTTGACTAGACTTGCATCTCTGATTGTCAAAATATCGAATAACACTTGTAACATGCGATTCGTATATTCTTATCGCCAAAAAACGCGTTTCTCAAAACTAATTTAAAGTATTTGTGAAACTGATGTTAACTAAATTTACAAAAGAGTTAAGAACCGATCCCTTGATATCAGCTGAAACATACATATTTCAGTAAACGGAGTCGATCAGGGCTAACGGGTTTACGTAACCGAAATGGACGCTGATTTTTTATCTTGCCAAGGACTGTCAACTCGGTAAAATATAAAACTATACGCCGACTTCAAGATCTCGAGAGTTGATTTAAAACATTGTTGTTTTTGTATTGCCTCAGAGGAAACCTGTCTTCAAAGCCATAATAAAGTTAAAATTTGAATTAACATGGTTTCTAACATATTTTCGAACTTTTACTATAACTTAATAAATTTTGATTCTGTGTATAACTATAGATTCAGCCCAATACTTCTATATAAAAAATATTCTTTTTTCTGATTTTGATTTTCTGCTGGTTTCTTAATCCTCGCATTGTGTTTTCAAGTTCGAATTATTTATTCATACAGTTATTTTACCCTTTACGTACTATCTATCAGATCTGTCTTTTTTTTTTACACAAAACTAGCCTCGCACTCATACTTTCTTCAAGTCAAAACAACGTGATCCGTTTGCCAAATTTCCTTAAACTAATACATTTACGGGAATGCCATAAAACAAAGCAGTATATCCATATATACTTATATAAGAAGCATACATATCTATGCTCATATCGCTGATGCCTACCCATTGACAAAGTCTCCCCGTCTTTTTGCCATACTTTCAACGGCGCGCCACTCAAACTTTCATCAACATCTTACTTGCCAGTACCACTGTGCCGTTAGTTGCTTTTCTGGCATCTTGCGGATGTTTCGCAACTTGTATTTATCTTGCTTACTCCAGATCCAGAGAAAGAGTCGAGTGTTACACATTTTTTCGCCAAGTGGACTTGGACGCCGCCGTCATTGCATGCCGACTTTGGAGTTGCTTGTCTCCTCGTCGCGCTGCGGCTGATTCGGGCGCTCAGCTGGCACTGATGGCTGTGTGTTCTGTGTCCTTTGGCCCGGTCGTTTGGGTAGGTAATAAATAAAAATTGAATTTGCACAGGGAGGGGTGAGGAGATACTCTAAATGCAGAGGACAAACAAAGCAAGCAAAGGGACTGCAATGCATCCACAGCCTTGCGGGAGCGCGTGAGTGTGGGTGGTCAACGTTTTGGGGGGGAGATGTGAGTGAGTGTGTGTGTCGGTTGGCGCGCGAGTAATTGGCGAGAGCATTTAGCATTGTAGCGCGCATGTTTACAGGATGTGTCGAAGTAAGCACGTGCTATACGCTTGTTTACTTGTTTGGCTGTTGTGTTTAGTTTGTGGGCACACGTGGTCGTTGTGTTGACTGACGATTTGCAAAACGCACACACACACTGTTTTAAGTAACTTCATTGTGGTCAAAGGGTGTTTAGTGAGAGTTTGTGAGAATTTTTTTCTATATATTTTATTTGTAGAAAATAAATATATAAGCTCCAGTGCATGTGTATTTGAGTGGATTTTGTTTAAAAAGTAACTGTAAAGAGTTTGGGTTCGTCAAAAGCTCCTATTATGTCACCCTTTCTATAATATTTGTTCTGCGCTTCATTAGCCCTTAATCGTGCCACTCAAGTATAGTTATTACAAACACAAAGTTACTGAAAGCGTGTTAATTGTTGTAAAATTAACACTAACCATTTCGACATGTGTGCTGCATGCAACATTTACCACAAAAATGGCGAAATTTCGCTTTTGAGTTATGACATTTTAGGCCATGTTTAGCGACCACCGCTGACCACTTGCCATATTTTTATATACGTAGTACATAAGCTAGGCAGGGCTTTAGCGTATTAAAGTATGTAGCTTAGAGACGTCCACTTTTTTTTATAACAAATAAAAATTTATTTAAAAAAAAATTGTTTCTATCGAAAAAAAAACTTAAATATTTTAAGCTATCAAAACATTTCAAAAATTAAAGAAAGTTAGATATGATAAGAAATACAAAAAGAAAAAAAAAATGTTAAAAAGTTTTTAATGAAAATATTTCTTTAAAGCTTTAAGCTTTAAAATGAAACTATAAAAAAATGTTGATAAACCAAAAAAAAAAAAATAAAAATGTTTAAAACTACCAAAAAAAAACTATTTCAAAGATTTTAAAGAAAATTCATTATCGAAAAATATTTTTTTAAATAGATTTGATTTTGAAAAAACCCCTAAGAAAAATATTTTTGCAGACGGGTTTTAAAGAAAGTTTCGTAAAAAGTTTTGAATGCAAAATGTTTTTATTAAAACTTTCCCCATAAAACTATAAAAAAATTTGGAAAAATACCTAAGGAAGAAATAAAATTTAAAAAAAAAAATCTGTAAAATCTTTTTAATGAAGAATATTTTTTTTTTAATTTATATACTAATAATTTCAAAAAAAAATTTTTTTAAATTATTTTTAAAGAAAATTTCGTAAAAGGTGTTCAATGGAAAATATATTTTTATCAAACTATAATTTTTTTTTAACCCTAAGAAAATATATTTAGCAAAGGTTTTTAAAAAAATTCGTAAAAAGTTTTTAATGGGAAATATTTTTTTGAAAAAAAAACCGTAAAAAAGAATTTAGCAAAAGATTTTCAAAGAAAATTTTGTAAAAAGTTTTTAAGGAAGATTATTTTTTTCAAAAGTTTAAACCATAAAACTATCAAAAAAAAATTTTTTAATTTTTTGCGAAAATCGTTTAAAGAAAATTTCGTTAAAAGATTTTATTGGAAATTTTTTTTTGGTTATCAAAGCTTAACGATAAAACTATATATATTTTATTTTGAAAAATACCATTCAGAAATATTTTCTCAAAACGTTTTTAAGGAAAATTTCGTAAAAAGTTTTTAGTGAATAATATCAAATTTATCAAACACTAAACCAAAAAATTATACATTTAACAAAAGGTTTTTAAAGAAATTTTCATAAAAAGTTTTTATTGAAAAATTTATTTTTCATCAAAAGCTTAAGAAAAAACTATATTTTTCTTTTTGAAAAATAGCTAGGAAAAAATATTTTGCAAAAATTTTTAAAGATTTTTATTTCAAAAATTTAAACAATACTAAATAAATATATTTTTAACACAGTTTTTTAATTTTTTGACAAAAATGTTTTTTTTCCCAAAGTCGAAGCAAACTGTGGCGCCACTTTCTCCACACACTTCTTACACACACACAAATAAAATTTTGCACACTTTTGGTAACTGCATTTTATGACATTCATAATGAAAACATAAAGATTTCAGTAAGCACTTTTTATGCATAAAAAATTTTGCAATTGCAACTACATAGATATATTTACATGGCCATGCCTGTACTGTGCCCATGCCTTGGTCCGAAATGGCTCTGTCACCACTATTGGCCATTTGCATTCATTTGAATGCATTTGCAGATCGTTCTTGGGGTGTCTTACTTTTAATTTTCTTTGCTCTCACTTTATGCATTTTTATGCATCTTTGTTGATTGAGATCTTTGCCCCGCACAAATACATACATGTATGTATGTACATGCATGTATCCTCAATGGAGTAAAAGTAGCTTAATTTTTAGTTAAAGGGCCGTAGCTATAAACAAATGAATGTGTGTATACATATGTATGTATTTATGAATATTTTAACCGAATATGAAATCGTAGAGTTGCCATGTTATTTGCCAAGTGCTACTACTTCGACACAGTAGTATATACGCTTGAATGTAATGCAATTCTACAGAACGTTGATTATTGCGATAGCTTGCAGAAAAATTTTATTTTTTTGAAGGAGTGTTACCACCTCTTTAGTTTGTTATTTTATTTTATGAAAGTGATTAGATAAAAATATTCGTGTAACTTGTGTATCTAATTTAATTTTTTTTATTTTTTTTTATTTATTTATTTTTTGAAGAAATTTGCCACCTTTTATGCCTTTTATTTAATTGTATTTAATATGATTTAAATAAACAAAAATGTTTGTATAACATGTTCAACAAGTTAGAAAATTTTTAAAAACGATATGATAAAAGCTTTTAAAAATGATTCCACCTTTATTTAAAACAATTAAAATTTTTAAATAAATTTATAGAACTATTAAAATTCATGAGGGCATCAAACTGAATCAGTTTAGTAAAGTTATCTGTCAGGGAAATTTTAGACCGAGTTGCCACCTTATTTAAAAAATTTGCTCTAATTAACGGTATTTTAGAGATCTTTGATTTGCAATGAAATTTCACATAATCTTTGTAAAATATACTCTAAGCGCTATGGTCTTTCTTATCTCTTATTTCCTTTAAATAAACTGCCGATCTGCGAGGTCGGTATTTGTGTAAAAAAAATCGACCAAATTACTCGTATTCACCTCGCTCCTTATCGTATCGTCCTGATCCAAAAACGTTCTACTCTTGCCTACCTAACTGTATTAAAATCAAATTGCACATAACATACATACAAATATACACACAAACATACCTTCAACTGCACACTGCCCAAAAAAAAATGTGAAAAAAGAAAGCTTTGGAATAATTTTGCACTCATTTGCTTATCTTAAAGCAGTCTTAATGGATTAAAATAACTACAAGTGAGAGCATTAGAACGCAAAATATTTATAAACAGAAAACAAATGGAAATTTGCATTTAGTATCTACAACTTGCAGCAATACTGGCTGGCATAAAGGCAACAAAGATGGTAGATTGCAGATAGCAAATTGCAAATAGTGGATTCTGTCAACATATTGGGGATTATGCGTGATATAAATAGAGAAGACAATGGCAAGAATGGACGAAAAGATAACAATAAGAATTTGAAGCAGAAGAAATAGGAGTCAGAGTTAAATATGTATTTACATATATGTAAATGTACATATGTAGTGTGTTTGCCTGAAAGCGAATTTACACTACAATGTTTTTGAGAATGAGATATGAGAAGGTATAAGGAAATGCTGAAAGGACTCAGCGCAGGTAAGTCTACAAATGAATGAGTTGAAGAGGAAGTAATTAGAAGACACCTTTATAAATATATGTATGTATATAATAGTGCTCTTAATGAAAGGTTTTCATTAAATGTTTGTACTTTTGCCTGCTGCTAACTTTCATATAAGTTTGTATATGTCTCTGAGTGTTTGATTGCTCAATTCTCACTAAGCCCTCTAAATAATGAGCTGTGATTAACACGGCGCTGTGATAAAATGTAGTTGAGCGGGTTGCCACCAACAATCAAAGCTCACACTTGAAGAGCCACATACACACACTCGTGCAAACTGCAGCAAAACCAACGGTTTTCTACGCCATTTGCTGGCTAATCTTTGTCTAAGGTCGGACATGGTTTGCAGTTGACTTGCATTTTTTTTTTTTAATTCTATAGTTTTTGTGCGCTGCTGGTGGTTGCCTGCTGGCAGGCAAGTCAACAAGCTTGCTATCGAAAAGTTTTCAGATCATTAAGTCAACATTAAGTGGCGTTAACACATGGAAAAAGTCAAAAATTTCAGCTTTGGTGAGAGTTTAAAGTTTTTTTATAGTGCTGAGTAGGTAACACGTGCTGTAGCTGGCCTGAACGTCTTAATGTATGCTAGGGAATTTTTATTAAATTTGATTCAATTATTACTAGTCACTCAATTTTTGTGATATCGATTTGAAATTTTGGAGATGTCTTTCTTTCTCCAAGAAACTGCTAATTTAACGGCGGGGTCAGTATCTGTTTACTATATCATATAGCTGCCATACAAACTGAATGGTCAAAATTAAGGCCTTGTAAGGAAAACTTTTTTATTTGACTAGATATTTTAACAAAATTTGGCACAGATTATTCACTAAGGCAGCGGTACAATCTCTGAAAAAATTACTCAGATTGGACATTTATAGCATATAGCTGCCATGCAAACCGATCCATCAAAATCAAGTCTTTCTATGGAAATTTTTTATTTTACAAAATATTTTCACGAAGTTTGGCAGAGTTTCTTGCGTTAGCTAACGGCATAATTTCTAAAAAAAAAGAATTCAGATTTAACAGCTATAGCTTATAGCTGCCATACAATCCTTGAGTGGAAAACTTTTTCATTTCAAGAGATACTTTAACGAAATCTAGCAAGGATTATTGCCTAAGACAACGGTAAAATTTCCGAAAAAAATATTCAGATTGCACCACTATAGCGTATAGCTGCCATACAAACTAGCTTCGTTGCTGCTAAAGTTAACATTTTTTATTAGTTGAATTTCATTTTTGCTAAATTTAATTTTGAAATTTATACCTTTCCGTATTCATTTTCAATCAAACTTAGCTATAAATGTGAAAATTCCGTCACGGCTTCAATATTTATGTAATCGAAATATATATGCTTGTATATCCGAATTTAACATTCCACATTCCACAGCGAATTCGAAGGCAAGATTTATGTATTTTGATACAAATGCTGCAACTACAGTAGCGAAAAAAGTGTATACACAAATAAAGACCATAGCATTTTCCTCCTTTCTTGTAATTGCTAGACATTCATATTGAACTCACAACCCCAGTCCAAATAGCCACGGTTCTAACGGCGACTATAAAAATATTTATACAAAAAATATATAAAAATGGCAACAAACATGCAGAGTTAGCAGCGTTTAAGTGGAATGCACATTCATGTAAATAATGTCATTTGAAATTTTGGCAAAGGCGGACATGAACGTACAATTGTTTTTAGCATACGATCATGCAAGTCAAACGTCGCACACACACACACTTACACAACTCTGCTGACGGCATGGAAATCCTTGCAAGTCCTTCATTGTGGCAATATGATTTTGCGCCGCCTTGTGCAGACGAGCGTTTAAATATTTTTACATGCACAATTGCTGGTGGCGCTGCACAACAACAACAAATCAACTGGGTATAAACGCAGCTATAACAATAGCAACAAAGTTTGCCATAAGAACAGCAACAAAAATATGCATTTCTTATGAGATTTCTAATCCTTTGCTATGCGTTGCTTTTTTACTCCTTTTCTTTATTTCCTTGGAGCTCGATTGCTTCAGTATTTTCGTGTGCGCTTATATTTGGAGAGAAGCTGTGTATAGGGTCTTGCTTATAACGGTTTATTTTAAAGACGTGAATCCATCGCATATGGTATTCCATTATTGCTGTAAATGAAAGAGCAATCACGATTTCAACTAGGAGCCTTCCTCAAGCTGACCCACTCTAGTCCATCTCTTCAACTTCTTGACATTTGCGGCTGTATCTCAAGCTTTCTGATATTTTCGCGATAGTCTTCTCAAGATTCTAAAGGCATTTTAACCGCATCGAACTAAGCACCCATAAAACATGTGAAACGTGGACGTTACTTCGTTTTTGCTACAATGATGCCATTGATTTCCAGTCGTTCCGCAAGCATTTAGTATTAGTTTACTATTAAAATTTATAGTGACTAAGCATCGAAATAATATTTTCTAAAACAAAAATGCATGAATCCCTGTATGGACCAACCTCTATGCAGTCACAACTGGCTATTCATTGACATGTGGGCACTTCCTTCATGGCATCCTTGCTGCCAATGCCAGTGTCATTTCAACATCCACTTCCTTTCCGGTTGCCTGCTGCGTTTCCTACAACTACAACTACCACTGTGGCGTTGCCTTTTTGTGTCGCCGTCTTGAGGACCTTTGGCGTCACTCTAAGTTCAATTGCTTGTACTCCTAGTGCCGCACTCAAACTTGCACTTCACTCTCGCTCCATGCTCTCAGTCTCATTCCTTGCATGTGAGATTTTTATTTCGTTTCAATATCTACCGTTATACCGTTGCGAAGAGTGTAAGGATAATGAATAAGCCACTGCTGTTGTTAGTTTGGTTCAATGAATGAGTAAACGTTAGTTATGCAAATTAAATTGATGGACGATTGGAAAGCGGGTTAACATGCAGAGAGTGCGTTGAGTGGAAAGTAGTGGCTGCTGAAATTACATTTGTACCAATCTTGGGTTATTTTTTTATTCTTAGTAAATGGTAGTTTAGAAAAAATGACAAAGCTCTGGTAGGGTCCTTAAATGCTCCTCTGGAAGAAGTGAATGATTGCAGTTTCTATATTATTGACTTAGAACGTGATGACCTGAGCGCTGTATAAAAAGTGATATACGGAAGTTTCTAGATATCACACATAAGAAATAGCAAATAGAACACTCACATTTCCTTAATTTAGTGTTATGGAAAACAGTTAAGTCTAGAGAGAGAAGCCATTCGTGAATTATTTTCTTCAAAGATCCATTTTTGCAATCCTCGTTCTTTTAAATATCGTCAAAGTGAAGTTGTAATATGAATCTGGTGTCAATAGATAACCGTATAAACGGTTATAAGACCGATATTCAAATAATTTTTGAGAGTTTTTTGATATTCTCAATTATTTTGACATTAAACTCGGACGATAATATAAAGCGAATAGTCTACGTTCAAAGAAAAAAATTGTTTAGCGATGTGAAAGGCCCTAAACAGAGTAGAGAAGGTACAATCTTCTATAAGAGTGTACAACTGCTTGCGCACGCCGATTATGTTAATATCATTGTCCTCAACAAACGAGTCATTACTTCTGCTTTCTCAACATTGGGTAAGGAAACGTAGCAAATGGGTCTCGTAGTAAACGAGGGCGAGACAAAATATCTCCTGTCATTAAAAAAACAGTCATCGCGGAAGGCTCTCACGCCACTGTTGACATCATAACTGCGAAGAAACTTTCGTATATTTTGGAATGGTCCTTTGGGCATTGGTAACGGCAAATACCGCAGTTGATGGAACGCTGACTTGTACGAGATATACGACAACATTGACATAGTTCAGCAAATTAAGAGACAGCAAGATGAAAACTCTCTAGCTCTGAGGGTATTTGACGCACTACACGCCTGGTAAAGCAGAGGAAAAGAAAGACCTTCACTCCGTTGGAAAGACCAGATGGAGAAGGACCTTGCTACACTTGGAATTTCCTCGTTCACCGTGTGTTGGAGTTGAGTCTGATGTAATTCAATGTGAGAGGGTCAGTGAGGGTATGCTTTAAAGTATTGAAAAATTTGTTTTTCATGTAAATAACTTCTGAAAAGTTTCCAAAATATTTAAGAGCGCATCTATTTCCTAAGCCTATAAAAAATAGGTTAAAGCTGATATTCAGAATATTTGAAAATCATTATTGCAGACCTTTGTTGTCCGCGCACAAGAGTAGACGGCTAAATTAACCAAAAATACGATTTCTACTGGATGATGAAAGAACATTTCACTCAAAGAATATTATCACAATATATATAATGTATATGTATAATATTACTTCCACCGGAAGACATAGCAATTACAGTCCGAAAACTCAACATTTTATTTAAAAAATATATATTTTTTTAGAAAAGAAAATAAGAAACAATCTGAATGGATCTGCAATTAAGTAGACGACTAATTCGGAGACAATAGCTTGTGAGTGTACTACATATGTATGTGTATGTGTATATATATTTGTATATGTGCAACCATATATTTATGAGTCTAGCTGTCAGTATGCGTCGCACACTTAATATAGAAACGCTGCTTTTGCCGCAAAATAGTCTGTCGGCTGATCGTCTCCACCTGTTCACGCGTATGCTGCGCTAGCTGCTGGAAGTGTCGTTGACATGCGATGCCGCCAGCATTGCACAGCCACCAGCGAGCAACGTATTGCGTTGCAAGCGACAGACACTGACTAGAAGTGGAATAGAAGCGATGTAGTGTCATAGAACTGGTGGAGGTTGGACGGTCTTGAAGTGAAGCGCAGACATCGAAAGGCTAAACGCTGTCAGTGCAGTAGAAGATCAGGCGACTATCTGAGCTTTATAGATGTATAATGAAGAAAATTACTTTTTTTTTTAAACATCGAAGAAGTGTATATTAATCTATAAATATGACATGGAATGAATTTATATATAGACTTCTAATATTTATGACGCATGAATTTTTTTATTTATGTATGCGTGAGTGTGCATGGGATTAACATCTGCATTTCTAGTGCACTTTGAGTTGAAAAATTATAATTTACTTGCAGATAACGCGAAATTTCCACACACTTTTCCTTCGGCTCGCCATTGTGTTGGCCACTTGAATTGAGTTTATGGCATTTGCATTGCGTTGCGGTGCGTTTCGATTGCGTTTCGGTACCTGTTTGCGCTGCAAATTAGATTAGAGCGACGGCGTGCATACTAAGCAGCAGCAACAACAAACATCAGCGAACAGCAGCAGTAGCTGTGGTAGCCTGAACTTTCACAACACTTCGCCTCGTAACGCGCACACACTTCACTGTAAGTGTGAATGTATTTGTGTAAGTGCATATATGTGTGCGTCTGTACGTGTGAATGTCCACTTTAGTTGCCGCTTGCCCTGATTTAATTGCTAGTTGTCTATTTGTCCACTAGTCGCAGCAATGCATTGCAGTTTCTTTTCTGTCTTGAATCATACTTTGGTATTTATTTACCGTGCAAATTTTATGAAGCGTCCGAATATACGCCGACGCATTTGCTTGATTGCATTTAAATGTGAACATTTTCTAAGGTTTTTCGGCGCAAACAACATACATTTAAGACGACGTCAGCATGCTAATGCCAACACACATTCAACTACAAATGCAACTAAAAAGTATATTTTTTTATATATTTTTATTTATATGCACATATATACTTAAGTAAGTATGTATACTGTGTTCTGTGTGCGCTAACGTGTCTAATAGCCATGAAAACTTATGCTTGTCACCGCCATGCGGCAGCGTCTATGACAAATTTGCAAGCGCTGCACCGTCACTCACACGCTCACTCGCCATTTCGCAATGCGTTTGTCTACGGTAGTTGTTTTTGCTGCTGCTGATGTGCCCATGATAGGCCAGCGATTTGTATGCATCACGCAGCGCCTTAACTATTTAATTTTACTGTTGTTCTTGTACTGCTACGTGTAGTTAGTTGTTGTTTTTGTGGTAAAAGCGGCATTTGACGCAGTGGCCGATATTCGACTGCATTCTTTGTTTTGTGTGTCTTTTGTATACGCTAGATGTTGGTATTAAGTTTTCAGTTGAAGTAAATAAAATATTTTTCAAAAAATCTATATAAAACAAGTAAGGAACTGCTAAGTTCGGGTGTCACCGAACATTTTATACTCTCGCATGATAAAGTGATATTCGAGATTTCAGGCGTGGTTGWGAACCGATTTAACCCATATTTGGTACATGTCATCAGGGTGTTAAGAAAATATTATATACCGAATTTCATTGAAATCGGTTGAGTTCTTCCTGAGATATGGTTTGAGTCCATAAGTGGGCGACGCCACACCCATTTTCAATTTTAAAAAAAACCTGGATGCAGCTTCCTTCTGACATTTCTTCCGTAAAATTTAGTGTTTCTGACGTTTTATGTTAGTCGGTTAATGCACTTTTAGTGATTTTCAACATAACCTTTGTATGGGAGGTGGGCGTGGTTATTGTCCGACTTCTTCCATTTCTGAACTGTATATGGAAATGCCTAAAAGAAACGACTCTATACAGTTTGGTTGACATAGCTATAGTAGTTTTCGAGATATGTACAAAAAAGTTATATAGTAAATATGCTCCTCCCTAATGCGATCATTTGTGCCAAATTCCATTTTAATATCTTTATTTATGGCTTAGTTATGACACTTTATGGGTTTTCGGTTTCCGCCATTTTGTGGGCGTGGCAGTGGGCCGATTTTGCCCATCTTCGAACTTAACCTTCTTATGGAGCCAGGAAATACGTGTACTAAGTTTCATCATAATATCTCAATTTTTACTCAAGTTACAGCTTGCACGGACGGACGGACAGACAGACATCCGGATTTCAACTCTACTCGTCACCCTAATCACTTTAGTATATATAACCCTATATCTGACTCTTTTAGTTTTAGGACTTACAAACAACCGTTATGTGAACAAAACTATAGTACTCTCTTTAGCAACTTTGTTGCGAGAGTATAAAAATAAAGAAAAAACGTTAACTTTGGTTTTGAATTCTCAGTATATAGCAGATAATATATGCTGTAGTGATTCGAATTGAACAATACCTCTAGAGATTGTAGCCATACTTTGAACAATAATCTTTGCTAAATTTCTTGAAGACATCTCATCAAATGAAAGAGCCTCCCAAACAAGCGCTTTATTTCGATCGTTCAGTTTGTATGACAGCTATAGCCTATAGTGGTCCGATATCGGCCGTTCCTAAAAATTAGCTACGTCTTGCTGAAAAAATTACGGATACAAAATTTCAGATCGATATCTCAAAAGCTGACGGACCAGTTCGCGTAACTAAATCGACTAAGCTCAACGCATTGATTATCATACATATGTATGTAGTACATATATACAATTCTCCAATAACAGGCATAGGATTGCTTTAAAAAAACACACTATTACTAAGAAAATTCAAATGTTTTTTGTTGTAAAGTACAATCGATACAATCAAGTTCTAAATATAACATAATTTAAATGGCCTTCACGACTTCTTTTGCAGGAGCGCATTTGATGAAAAAATGTTTCAAGTACTTTTTTCCGCTAAACCGAGTCATATATCATGAATAGCACGTTCAATATGGACTCCTAAAGCTTGAAGAGAGTCTGCTTTATTCCAAATCCCCTAAAAAGAGTAGGCTAATGGTGTTAATTGAACTTCTTAGAGTCCATTCAATATCACAATTTCTTGAAATAATCGAATCTTCAAAATTTTCTTGCTATAGTTCTATTGTTGCAAGTGCTGTGTGGCAGGTAGCTCCGCCTTGTTGAAGCCAGATATTGTCAAGACCAACTTCTTCCAATTGCGGCCATAAAGAGTTGGTTATCATCGACATATATCGCTCTTCATTGACAGTAACGGTGTTACCAACTTCATTTCGAAGGTTGTACGGACCGATGAAAAACCACACCAAACTGTCAATTTAGGTGATTGTAAAGGTTGTTCATGTATAACTTGTAGATTTACTTCGCCCCAGAATCGACAGTTTTGTTTATTTAGCTCACCACTCAGATGAAAAAGATTCTCATCGAAGGATATGATTTTCTTAAGAAACCCGTTATCGTCAAAATTAGCGAATTCACGTCATTTACGGTCTAATGACTTCAGCTCTTTAGTGAGAAGCATTTTATATGGTTGTAAGCCCACATTGTACCTCATAATCCGTTGTAGTTGTGGATTCTGACAGTCCCAATTCTTGAGAACGTTTTGGAATCGGCAAATTGCTGTATTCAGCAAAACTTGTTCTTTAGCTTGTTGGCACTTGAACATTATTCTTCTTCTATTGGCGTACACACCGCTTACACAGTTATAGCCGAGTTTAAAAGAGCGCGTCAGTCGTTCTTCCTTTTCGGCGCATAGTGGAGATGCAAAGTGTAGCCAGGTTCTTCTACACCTGACCTTTCTAACGGAGTGGAGATCTTTCTCTTTCTCTACTTCCACCGAGTATTGCATCTAATACTCTCAGAGCTAGAAAATTTTTATCCCACTGTCTCTTAATTCGCTGAACTATGTCAATGTCTTCGTATATCTCGTACAACTCAGCTTTCCAACGACTTCGGTATTCGTCGTTGCAGGATATATGAAATTATCTACGTCTTCGAAGTGATGGCTGTTAACAGTGACGTGGGAGAAATGCCGCGATTGCGCCCACTGTTTGTCTTGCCTTCGTTTACTACCAGAGCCATTTTCTTCGTTTGATTCTTATCCAGTCTGAAAAAATCCTACGAGAATCCATCGACCTACGCCAGCATCTGTACACTCTTAAAGAAGTTTGTGCCAGCTCGATTAAGCGTGATATGAAATCTCTTTGTCTGAAACACAACAACAGCTTAACAATTAATTCCGAAAAAACGCCATAAAAGCTTTGTGTGAAATTAGACTATTATAACTTTAATAAAAAAAAGCCTTTTCAGAGCTCTGTTAAAACTAACGGTCAGGTGGACTTTCTAAATCGACTAAGTTCCCTTATAGGTTACTTCAGCACAAAAGTTTACGGGCCTATCACTTCTTCTTCCGCTTTAACACACATCGGACCAAAGAAATAAAACCAAAGTTGTCATAAAACTCATCAGCACATTCTGGGCTCAAGCAGTTATGAAGCTTTCATAGTAGATGAAAGTAATATATTTAAGCAATGAAATTTTTTTTTGGCGCAAATCAGAAAAACTTAAATATATGACTTCTATCACAACTAAAGCACTCATATTTCAGTGTAAAATAATTCAACTAACATTTTGCCTCGACTTTTTTGAACTTCAACTTTTTGTTCGCACAGCTTTTTTGGACTCTACGCCACTTGCCGCTCTTTGTGTGAGTCTGCAATGTAAATAGTAGCAAAAAACTGCTGCAGCATACGATACTTGCCATAATTTGCTATTTTATGGCTTTGATTTGACTTTTATTGTCGCCGAGATTTGATTTTGATTTTTCCCCGCCCTGCTTTGTTTGCGTTTTTTTTATGAATTTCGTATTTGATTTTATGATGTCGATATGAGAGCTAGCAGCTAACTTTCGGATATGAGCGACATATGTTTGTTGGGGTAGTTTGTTGTAGTTGTGTTGTTGTTATGGTGTGCTCTGCAGGTTATTGTGTTTTTGTTGTTGTTATGACGTGCTCTGCAGGTGTAATCGCACTAAGTCATTTTTTATGTCCTTTGGCCTGCGGTTGCCGGCGACCGGTTGCTCCTCCGCTTCTGTCGTTTGTCGTAGCTACTTGTTGTTGTTTAGTTGATAGCATGCGCCAACAGGTGTCTATATTGCCAGCAAGTCACTATTTAGTACGGTTTTTTTTTTTTTAATTTTTTTCTGTATATTTCTACACAAACCATTTAGTGCGCCAAATTGTGGCACATAATTCACGAGCGATTGCAGTTTTATTGCTGAAGTTTGGCAGTTGCTTCAAGGCTGTTGGATATTCACACTGCTTCCCCTCCTTCTATAACTAGCTTACTTTTTAGGAATCCTGTTAGCATATATATATGCATTCTTTCTACATTTTCATTCACTCAATTTTTTTTATATTTCAAGAGTAATCCAAAACTTGCTCAAATTTCGCTCATTTGCTTCTAATTGCCTTCACGCTAATGATTGCCTCATATAACTGAATCACTTGCCGCGATTACTTTAGCTATTTAACGCCAACACACAAATGTCAGTCGACTACAAGCATTTAATGCGGTCGCAAATCCCGTCAATGATGCTCATTTGCGCTTGAAAATCTCTTCTCGGCTAATCGCATGAACATTATTTGGCAACGCGGCTTTGTTAAAGTTAAAAATGTATGCGGCATCAACAATCAGTATGAGGATAAAAAAGAATATGAGAATAAAAAAAGTATGAGAATAAAAGAGTATGAGATTAACAAAATAGTATGAGATAAAAAAAAAATATATAAAAAACCTACTGCAACCGCGAGTTTCAACTAGGCATCAAAGCCAAAATGGGGAACGACAAGTTGCTAATATTCATGCATCATTAAAACGTACGCCCGTAAAGCGGCATTGCGCCCCCAAATATTTTGCAATTCAACTACCACAAAAAGTTGCATTTTTTGCTTTCCGCTTTCATTTTTTCATTGCGCATATTCCGCTAATATTGACGCTGCCCACCCTTCTGAAATTTTAGAGTGGCATTTTTAGTATTTTAGTCCTTGTAGGCCGCATTTGGCACGCGTGTATTGCGATTTTATTTTTATTTTTGTTTTGTATTGTCTTCTGTTGGCTTTTTGTTGCCCCTTTGAGCCGCAAATATTGCGGATTTTGTCAAAATTCACTGATGCAGTCAATTTGACGCTTTTCTCCAATTATGTAAATTCTGCAGTTGTTTTTGTTTGTTGTTGAAATTCGCAGCACTTTAAGTTCTTTGCTACAATACAGTAAGAGTACTGATATATTTACTAAATAAATGCGCAAATTTGACTCCTTCGGTTAGGTTGGGAGGTTCCCTAGTTTTTTAAATAAAAAACACAGAAACTTCAAATTTCATTATCGATCAGCCCAAAACGTGAAATTCTAACCGGCATTACTTTTGAACCGGCCTCCAAATCACACCAAATCGTTGTTTTTTCTGTATGAAATGGCAGCTCTTGAATTTCCTCAGTTTGCTCTTCGTTCCAAATTCGGCAATTTGGCTGGTTTACATACCCATTGAGCCAGAAATGGGCCTCATCGAAAAAGTCGAATCTTCTGGGAAATTTTCAAGAGCCCATAGAGCGAAGCCATGTCATTTGGGAAGGTCGAGCGGCATCCGCTTTTGCACAAGCTGTACATTGTACGTTTTCAAGGTACCTCTCCTTGGATCACCCGTTACATATATACACATGTAGCGTAGTTTTTGTTTTAGTTAGAAATAAGAAAGTTATCTATAATTGTTACTTACTTGCAACGAAACAGGATTAAATCGCGAAATGACAGTCTTTCGCCGAATAAATTCTGGTGCCATAGATCCGGTTGTCATGGCTGTCGTTCAAAATTGTGTTTGGGGAGAAAAGCATCGATATATCGATATCGATATCTTATATCACCGAGTGTGCTCCTATTGTATGTATATGTTTGAGGCAAACAGTTCACCAACATAGGTCGAATTAATAAAAATAGCCTTAGAGGTCCTTGAAAGTGATGATGAATTAAGAAACGTTTCGATAAATCTTGTATTCTGAATTGGTACATTGATAGAAAAAAAAAATAGAAAAGTAATTGAGGTTTTGCACTGTGACCTATGGTCTATTGTGCGCTCTCCTAAATCTTATATGGTCACAAAGATCCTGCACTCTCAATAATTGCAGGAGCTTGCTGAGTTGATGTGATCCCTGTCCACGTAGATGGATCCTAAAGCCTTGAGCTTTCTGAGCAATCTAGGATCACGTGTTCTGGAGTTTTCTGCTCCATGGCGCGAAACGGTAATTTTCGCAAGGCACTATGCCCATGTAGGACAAGTGCTTCTTGAGCGTGCAGTGCCCTGTATAGAGCGTAACAAGGAGATAGAATTTTTCTCGGGGAGGTTAATTATATATCTAAACCTTGCCATTATCCCAAAATGTGTTCCATGCTACTCTACTCAACACACATATATGTACATATAACCGAAAACGAAAAATTTCGTCAATCGCTGTGCTGCAGCATGTGTCATCTTTATATTTCCGCCTATAAAGCCGTCTCCACAGCAATTATGACAGCAATAAAAGCGCGCTCTAATTTGTGCTGGCAAATTTGCTGCGACAAAGTACATTATAATAAAAATGCAATAACAAAATAAATAGGAAAACAAAAGCAACTAAATAGATAATCAGAAAACAACATTTAATACAAGACAATACACAAAAGGCGAGCGAGAAAGCAGCAGTGTTGGCTAGGCGGCAAGTGCAGTTGGCATCGAAAGTTCGCAGCCGGAGAGGGATTGGAGTGGTGAATTGCTGTTAACTGTGCTAAAATTGCAAAACATAATTCAAAATGCTTGACTTGACTTCACTGACAGTTCAAAGGCAGGCGCGCTACATATGAGCATTGCGCAAATAAAGCGAAATATTATAAAAAGCAATACAGTTATTTGGCGATACGAACGTATGTTTGTAGAAATATACAATAGACTAGTGCTTTGGTAGTGTGTTTACATTGCTTGCTGCGTCGCAGACAGACACTCACTCACACACACACGGCTAAGTGAGTTCTGTTTTGCTGCTCAAGAGCATTTTTATATTTAATGTATTTTCACTTGTTCAAACGGCTCAATTTGGTGCACAGTTTGTCGACTTCTAGCAGTAGTTATCATGTGCCACATAAATTGGGGATATGTCACTTTGAAAGCACATAATGTTTAAACGCGCTTTGGAGCACTTTTCGTTTTTTTCGATTTTCCTTGCACGCTTTGTTTGTCGTGTGTTATATCCTTGTGACTCCTTAGTAAATGAGTTGAGTGGCTCTTTACCGCAAAAACTGCATTATATAAATATAATAGTAATTTATTTTCACTATATTTCTCCAATTGCTAAGTGAATCACTTGCAACGCGCACACGGCGTATGAGTAACACTTGCTATGTCAGAGTCATATGCAATCCACAGGAGCAAGGCGCGCCTAAAACTGCGCTTAAAAAGCAATTAAATGAGCTTAGCAAAAGTTCAGCTACAAATTTGCGCGCAATAAATCGCAATTCATTGCATACTTTAAGGCGGCACACAATGCTGCACTCTTATGCATGAGTGGAAGTGACACCAACTGGTGTCTTAGTTGCACACCCACTGTCAGAAACCCACTGTCAGTAATGCTTTTGTACCTATCAGACCTTTCCGAGCGATTTGCGCGCGACAAACCTCAAGCATATATGTATGTATATCCCACTAGTCATTTAACTTAATTAGTTAGGTGGTTGGCATAAATTCTCTTTTGCTTACGAAACGAAAAATTCGCCGTGAATTTATTTGACGCTCGTTTAATGCGGTTTAACGCTTTTAGACAATTTTTAGCTCTTGCACATTTTTAGCTTTTGGCATTTCCATTCCTACCCACCAGCGTGCGCGCATCTAAAATATTTCTAACCGCACACACAAGCACACATACACACAAATTTGCGCTCTAAAAGAAATAATCGAATTTTTCAACAGCAGATTCCACCGCAGCCAAAAGCCAGCAACCGAATTGGCGCTGTCGGACCAGCCTCAATGTGGTCGACTTGTGGTGTTCTACGCTCTTACTGTTGTTATGCTGGTTGTTGTTGTTGCATGTGCTACTAGTGCTGTTTTTGGCAAGTGATTTGGGGTGACGGTCGTGTAAAGTTCAATTCACAGCGCCACGCCATATTTCCGTTTCCTGATTTTCTTAAGCGCATCGCCAACATACACACACGGACGCCATTCAATCTCTGTGTCACACACACACACACATTCCCTTTCCATATAGAATGTATTATAAGTGCATGGCTCTTTACTTAAAATATATTTAAGTTTTGCTTGGTCTGAGTGCCACTTTGTCGCCTAATTTATGAATTCCGCTTCAAATGCTAACAAATGTGCGTTAAAATGCTAAAAATGAAGAGTTAATGGTGACGAGGCTCACATATCGGCTTATAGCTGAGCATATGTGAATATGCTTTAGTCATAAGCACCCTTGGCAAACCTTTTTTGAGATTAATTGCTTTACTCTAATACATGATTTTAGTCAAAACTGCGTATTTGAGTATTAGAAATTATACTGTCAGCGAAACCTCACAGTTATGTAATGCAAGTGGTTGATATGATACCAAATATGCTAATCCAATTGAGACATTTTATAATATTTAATGGAAATATATCGACTTGAAGACCATATGGAAAATTCTTGTGGAACTTGGAGCCTTTGTTTGACTCTTGACTTGAACTAGAAATAAACTATAAATATGATTTGAAAATATTTTTATGCATAAGGTGTCATTTTTAATGCAATATTTATATGCATAATCCAAGAATAGTGAAAATATTTAATAAATTTTGATATTTCTGTAATATTTATTTCAATCACAGCGACATCTACAGTAATTAATTAGTGTTACGACAACTATATGCTCTTAGCTATTGGATAAAGTTGCTCAAATTTTGCTTCAAATTATTATATTAACACTGTCATAATATTTCAAAAACTTTAAAAAACTTTTTTGAGATGTAAACGATTACTTAAAACCGATTTATTTAATATTAATTTTACTGGTGTATTTTTAATATATATATTAAGCTTTCATATGCTCGTCGAAGTAAAATTTCTTAAGTCGAGGGTTTACAAATCAATGGAAGCTTGCGAGTATATTATATGAAAATTGAATTTCCAACAAAGTCATTGTACCGAAATGAGATTGTCAATACCTTCACTTTCTTCCTAAATGCTGTGTAAATTTTTTTAAAGTTTGTTTTTTTTTAATTTAAATCTTTTCTACTAGTAAAGTTTCATTGATCAAGTTGAGAGTTGATAGCTGAACTCTACACCTCGGTCATCGTAGTATTTCCCTGAAAAGGATATGTGACAGAATATCTGATGCTTTTTTAATTTAACCCATATAAAGTTAGTTAGAAAAGTATTGACAGCTATTTTCATACTTTAAGTTGTTTAAAGAATGTGTAACACTTGCTGCACACACCTATGTCTGTATTTATAGCACTATATATATGCGAACATATTTCCGAACATTGTACCAAAAATGCTTTTCAAAGTAAACTTTTGTTACCAAAAGCTTTAGCAACTTTTCCGCTATCTTCACTTCCATAAGCTTGAAAGCTTTTTTATCAATACCCAGCAAAAGTTTCCGTTAATTTTGCACGCAACTAAAATGGTTATAAATACAGCACTATATTTACAATATATATACATTTTTAAATTTATCATGGCTTCACGCCAATTTTCGATGACCCGATGCAACATTTCGGCCGGAATTTCGTTGATAGTGCGCTGAATGTGTCTTCGAGTTCCTAGAGCGTTGATAATTGATTAGCATAAACCTTTGATTTGAAACGTGTGAAAATAGATGAAATTAGAAGACAACCTCGCTCACTTCCCAAATAACGGTACTGTTCAAAACTACTTAAAGCGCAATAAATCAATAACTAAATACGCCAGCGACATTAAATTTTACCTTCGAGCTGGTATGAGACGGCTTAATGGGAGCCGATGTGAAAATTGATCCATGAGCGTGGCACTGTCACTTTTTAGTGAAGTCACACATCTTGGGACCCGACCAACCGTCTAACTGAATTGAGTACGTGTCTTTCGTATTCCTACCTGTGCCCAAAAAATAAGATGACATTGTATTTATTTTGAAAATTCTTTATTTATTCTTCCAAATCCATTTCATCCCCAATAATTCTCCAAATCCTTCGACGCGCGCGGTTTAAATTCAATTGGGTACAGTAGTATGTCAAATGTCGAAGTCTGACTACAACCATGTCTACTTCCATACATCACAATTTTAATTTTCATTTTGATTCTTTCATTTTCCAGTACACAAATCAAGAAGCAATTGATATAACGGGAAAAACTTCTGCTGTAATAATTCCTTTAAAGTATGTCACCATATGACCAAAAATTTGGCAAATCCAAACAAAACTGTTCAATGCCCTAGGTACTGAATAAGTGAACGTCAGTATTTATAATTGAGTTTTTACCAGAAAATATCGATCAATGTGTGAGATATACAAACGAAATTCAGAGAGAATCCTTGTCTAGAAATATTAATTCTGTGTATCAAAAATGGGTTGAATCGGGTCAATACTTCCCAGGGCTTAATATAAAGATTTTCGAACTTCCGGGTGACTTTATGCTGCATATATCGACCAATATTTGAATTATTTCAATGAAAATGAGAGAGCGTGTTTTACTCATAACAGTGTATCTTTGTGCCTAAAATTGATCAAATTTGGCGAAAACTTCACTTAGCCCACATGTAACTATTACTAGGATTTTCGAACATCCGGCCGACTTTACTCCATATGAGCGCTGATTGTATGAGAGGTACTTTAATGAAACCTAGGGAGTATTTTCTAGTATGTGCCATGATACTATTCAATCGATAGGATCGGGTCGATACTACCTCAACTTCCATATACTTATATCGAATTTGCCGGTCAATATGTACATGAGTTAGGTGTATATAGTTTATAAAATTGCTTGAATCCTGAGCCCAAGTTGACGTTTTACATTTTAAGTTATTTACCTGGCTTTGATTTGTGGAAGTTGCAAGAACATAAAATATTCGGTTGCACCCGAACGTAGCGTTACCTTGCTTGTATATAGCAACTTAAGTATTTAATTTTTTTTCTACTTATGTTTACTACATTGTTAAAAAATATATGAAAAATTAAATGTCAAATTATAAGTTATATAAGTATGCAAAACGAAAAAATTAGATATCCAAGAACACACATGGATATTCGTATATGTATAGTAAGTTCATACTAATATGTTTAGTTTTATTAAAGCACGCAGAGATCAAGATATGTAAACCAGCTGCTTATTAAAAGCCAAAAGTGTTTTTTCAACAAAATGATCACTCGTGGCACAAACGCATATCAATACAAAAGCATATCACTTTTAAACAGTTGTCAACATGCAAGCACGAAAAACTGAAAACAAAAAAAAAACAAAAAAAACAACCAGCAACAAAAAATTTTCGCACTCGCCGACAGCGGAACACAGGTGTTTAAAAGCGATTGTCATAAAATGGATTTAATTGAATAAGGATATTATACAATTCGCACATGCGATAGCAATTAAATGCCAGTTTACTTCCAAGAAGTAGAAAATCGCAATTTGCGCAATTAATTACCTAACATATGTATATGTATATACTGTATAAAATACTTATGTAAATATGTATGTATTTCCAAGACAGTTAACGCCATACGCACGTATTTGCAAAATGCTTAGACTTTACCTTAGGCAAATATCGCGCACAGCTGATAACTGTATAATCAAGCAGGCATGAAATCTACAAAATGTGCGTGTCCATATTTTTTTTTCTGTTTCCCTCCCCCCTTCCACATATGAGTAACCGCAATTAAACTTCCCTGTGTTTGCATTGACAGTACTCGGGCATGCGCTATAAAGCCGAAAATGGTAGCCTTGTGTTGTCGACAGCATCGTAAATAACCAAACAAGGTCAGCTGCAATTGCCATAGCACAACAATAGAACAACAGCAACAATTTTATTTATTAACAGTAAAGTAATGAAAATACTTGCAAAGTAACAAAGAGCCACTAAGCCGCCCTATAAAGGTGCTGCTGACGGCGTAAACGACATTTTCATAGTCATTCGGCATTTTATGGCAAACAAATAACTAATTACTTCATTTTGTGTGCCTCCATTGCAACTGCAACAACAACAGTGAGCGTGACCGCTACAGAAAAAGCAAGAAGGTAGCAAACAATGAATAATCATTTTTTTATAATTTATTTAATTTTTTTTTTTTTGCCGTAATATTTTGGTTATTTTACAAAACCTAAGTACTTGCGATGCATTAATAGCTGCACAGATCATAATAAATTTGGGATTTTTTACGGCGTTCACTTGTTTGCCATTTGACCTCGGTCGTTGCGGGTGTGTGTGTGTATGTGACCGATAGAGCGGTTTATTTTTGGTTTAGATTTAATGCTGTTAAATATATTTTGGCTCACGTATTATTTTACTTTAATTAAATTTAATTTTTTAATTAGCGTAAACATTTAATTATTTCATAATTCTAAAAACTTTTATTGAAGCATTAAGCAATTGTGCGCCATTTGAGGTTAGCAAAATCTGCATAAGCACTTGTAAATGTGACTACGAAGTTTTTATAGTGACGAAATTTTATAAAAATGCAGAAAATGTCTGCATGTTAATTGCTCAAGATGCATAAGTATATTTGCCATTAGCTGGAAATGTTAGCCGTATACTTCGTGCAGGTTATTGTTGTCAGCTATTGACACAAAAAATATTTTTTTATTAGTTTTTAGCAAATGAGTTGAAGCAATAACCATTTATCAAGTGTTTTTCGCTGTAACAATTCATTTTTATGTCAATTGCTTATATAATGTCTAACTCGTTGGTGCAATACCTTTGGCGACAGTCATTAGTTATATTTTATTTTTATTAATTTTTGTTTTTGAGCTTTATAAATAGTTTTTATGCACTTAAATAACATCTATGAGTGGCACTAATATTTTAAGCAAAGTACATAACCCACCTATATAGCTGGTTGACAAATTTCACAAATAATCTCTTGTAAAAACCCCAGAGGTGATATAGTGAATGATGCCCAAAGCATACTAAAATTATGGAGAGAACACTTCACCTACCTACTGAACGGCAGTGATAGCCTGACACCAGAAAATGGTTAACCCAATTCCTCAATCGATGACGATGGAGCGGACATTCCAATGCCCGACCACGAAGAGGTCCGAATAGCAATTACCCGTCTGAAGAACAACAAAGCGGCGCGAGTCGATGGATTACGAGCGGAGCTATTTAAACACGTTGACAAAGACTTGATAAGGATCATGCATCAGCTTCTTTGTGGAATATGGTTAGACGAAAGAACAACCGACGATTGGAGTTTAAGTGCCCAATTCACAAAATCGGATACCCAACAATCTGCACCAACTACCGTGAGATAAATCTCCTCAACATCACAAATAAGGTTCTATCGAGCGAAATATGTGAAAATGAGAAGGTAAAATCTTCTTTAAGAGTGTAAAGCTGCTGGCATACGCTAATGATATTGATATCGTTGGCCTCAGCAACCGCATCGTTAGTTCTACACTCTCTAGACTGAATACAAACGAAGCGTATGGGTCTGGTTGTGAACGAGGACAAGACGAAATATCTCCTGTCATCAAACAAATAGTTGTCCACCTGACTGTTGACAGTAATAACTTCGAAGTCGTAGATAATTTTGTCTGTCTTGGTACCAGCATTAACACCAACAATAACGTCAGACTCGCAATCCAATGCGGAATAAATTTTGCTAACAGGTGCTATTCCGGAATGAGTAGGAAAAGTAAAGTCCTCACTCGACGAAAAAAGACCAAACTCAACAACTGCTCATCATTACCGTCTTGCTAAGTGGTACGAAAGCATAGATAATGACATCATCGGATTAGTCGGCCTTAAGGGGCTATACCTGGGTGGCACATGAAAAATTAGGCAATTTTCGTGAATTTTTTTTAAGAGAAAGTATGCGATTGAATATTTCGAACTTCCTTGAACTTAATAAGGTATATTTTCTGCTCTATTTTAAGATTTTTTGTTTTACAAAAATGATGAAAAATAACGGAGTTATGGGCTATCTTCGGAGGGGCCAAAAAAAGTGCCCAACTACTGGTGTAATTCCAGCAGAATGAGTAACTCTAACAAAAAAATTTGAAAAGTTTATTAAACTTAAAGACATTTCCTAAACAATGAATTTGAAAAAAAAATCGTTTTTAATGCCAAATTGACAATTTTCAACCAATCAAAATTTAAAATTTTTGTTTTTGTTTTTGGAAAGTGTCACACTTGTATAGCTCCTTAAGACTGCTCTCGAAAAAAAATCTTACGAACGGCGTATACTCCAGTCGATGGAATGATGAGCTATACGAGTTCTACGACCACATTGAGATAGTTCAGCGAATTAAGAGACAGCGGCTGCGCGCGCTAGGTCATGTCGTCTGAATCGATGAAAATACTTTAGATCTAAAAGTATTCGTAACAGTACCCCCTGGGGAAGCAGAGGATGAGGAAGACCTCCACTGCGTTGGAAGGGCCTGGCTACACTTGAAATATCCCATTGACAAACAGCGAAAAGGAAAAACGGCTCAGTGGTGATGATATCTTTGTAAACTCGGCTATAACAGCGCAAGCGGTGTCTACGCCAATAAAGAAAAATATAACTTTTGTATTTGGCTTTTTTTCACATAACATCAAATTTTATGTAAAAAATTAAAAAAAAAAGAAAATTATTAGGTAGCTAGACATATCGCCCACTGTTCACAAATAATGCATTCAAAGTATGCAAAAATATGTGTTTCAGCGCATATTATCGAAAAAACGTTAACTTTATATATTCTCGTATATAAACACTTACTTTAAATTCGTTTTAGGAAAATAAAAAAACTAACCTTGAAGAACAAATATATTCGATATTTTTTGCAAAATATTTTGTATATTCCATACACATATGGTTAAATGCCCTCAAACTAAACGCCCACACTTTATTATGTTTTAAAGATTTTAGTTTAGTCGACTTGTTTTATTAAACTAAAATATACATTCTAATATTTGCACATTTCCGTAAAACCAAAATAGGGCGTCGTTTGTCAATTAAGAATCCAAAACATAACACCAAAAAAAACAAATTCGATTTTAAAATAAATGGTAAGCGTGCGCATGGAATTGCGGATTAATCGTAAATTGTATAGTATAGTTTTTTTTAATCTTTCACAAATATTTTTAAGAAATATTTGAAATTTTGGTAGAAAAAATCTCTATAGTATGCGACGGTGGTGCAAAAACCAAGAGTTGTCGGCCTGAAATTCGGGCCTCTTCTTACGAATAGCTTCGCGTATACCTTGTTGACTGCACCACACCTCTAGAATCGAAGAAAACTGTCAACATAACCTTGATTTTTGACCTCTTTTAACCTCTTTCGGCCTCGCCTCACCTTTGCCACGATATTCGCCTGATTGATCGTCTGTTTCCTCATCATCAGCACAGATCCAATACTCATCGCATGTAATATTTCGTTTCATGATATCCTGGTAGTCGGAAAGCATTGTTACACGTATGTTAACGCTACGCGGTTCTTTGGAAAAATTTTAGCGATTTTTCAACCAATCGTACTTTTACTTTTCTTAGGTTCAAATTTCTTTCAAAGTGGTTTTAACTGATCCTTCCGATATTCTAAGGTAGCCGGAAGATTTTCGCCGGTTATCGTCAATTTTCAAGCACCATTTCTTTTAGTTTATTGACGTGTTGATCAATGAAAAACACTTGCTCGCGACAAACAATTATCACCGAAGGTCTTTCCTAACATTTGACGTTTGATTCCACGCACAAAATTTATTGAAACTTCTTTGCTGAATATTTTCAGTCATCATGTACTTTACATTATGTACTTCTGAAAGACACTAATGATTATTTTTAGACTTACATTTTTTTCCTAAAAGCATTATGTATACGAGTATAACTGAACTCGAACATACAACTTGCGAAGGCTATAACTCCAAAACTATTACTTATATTAAGTAGAGCGTTTAGGACAATATTCTGAGAGATGTTATAGATTCGAATAAGACAACAAAAAATTCGATTTTTTTAAGTCGTGAAACCCATGTAACTCCTTAATATAATATAGACTTGTTTCTGTGTGGCTAATCTCATCAGTTTGAAAATATTTCTTCAAATTGTAATGTAAATACTCTAATTTTAAAATTAAAATAACAATGCTTCTCCCATTGAAATCAAAGTTCAGCAAAGCCCAATGTGTGTGCCTTGAAGATTTAGAATGCTTGCACTGCTTAGTACACAAAAGAAGTAGCTTCACCGCAATAAAAACTCTAAATGACTTTTTTCAACAAAGCTTTGGAATGGGCACATCAATACTGTTTGTATTTCTGTTATTTCTTAAATGAAAATTGAAAACTTCAATACTCTGCACCCAATATTGCATTGCTTATGTTTGTTTATGTATGTCTGTTTATACGCATGAATGCATGCGCCTTGGTTGAAAGGTCAGGCTGCAGATGAAAAACTTCAACACTTGTCTATTTACTCAGATGCAGCTCAAAGGTGTTTAACACCTCTAGCAGCAAACTAGTTTCGCCCATTGAATGTGGGTTTGTATTCACATATGTGTAAGTATGGTAACATAGTACATATGTATGTGTGTATGATAACTCCGTTTTTGTAAGCAATTGTGCTTCGAAGAAAAACCGAAAAAAATGCATTGTAATGGATGATTTTTTGTTAAATCTCCACTTCAAAAATTAACACAAATTCTCTAAAATTTACCATTACAAACACTTTTTCATATGTAAAAATTTGTTAAAACAAGAAAAAACGTTAACTTCGGCTGCACCGAAGCTAAAAAACAGGTGTATTTCTTTTAGTAATATATATACTATAATAATCCGATCTGAGCAATTTCTTCGGAGATTATGTTATTACCTTAAGCAGTAATCCATGTCAAATTTCGTAAAGATACCACGTCAAATGCGAAAGTTTTCCATACAAGACCTTGATTCCGATCATTCAGTTTGTATGGCAGCTATATGCTATAGTTAACCGATCTGAACAATTTCTTCGGAGATTACATTGTTGCTTTAGAAAAAAATGCATACCAAATTTCGTGAATAGRTCTTGTCAAATGCGAAAGTTTTCCATACAAGAACTTGAATCCGATGGTTCAGTTTGTATGGCAGCTACATGTTATAGTAGCCGTTCCGACAAATGAGCAGCTTCTTGAAAAGAAAATGGCGTTTACAAAATTTCAAAACAAAATCTTAAAAACTGCGGGACTAGATCGCTTATATATACATACAGACGGATGGACAGACAGACAGACGGGCATGTCTAAATCGACTCAGCTCAACATATTGACTTTATAGGGTGTCCGACGCTTAGTTCTGGGTGTTACGAACTTCGTGACAAGCTTAATATATCCTGTTCAGGGTATAATAATTGTATACTCGTAATATTGCAGACAAACCACCGATATGAACAGAAGTCATTAAGAGCCATTGTTTACAATATGTATTCGAAGTTGGGTTGTAAAATGTATAACCGTAACGACTTCGGTACGCATGTAGTCACACAGAAAAGATTATTCAAAAATTTTAACCTTAGCCATTCATGCAGATGGAAAAACATAAATTTACTGCGTAATGTTTTTTATCATTCCAAAGATAATTTTTTGGCATTTATTTTTTGGAAGATTATCTCCTTCAAATGATGGCCGCGGCTACGTTTTAGATCCGTTGAGTCTAATTTTTGATGACTCATTCGAGCATTTCGATTTTTAACCGCCTAATGACACGTGTGATGTCAAAAAAATGCTACTAAAAAAAGTAACTCTACTTTTATCACATATTATTCTATTCCTTGTGGGATTGTGCCATATATTAGTTTTTTTTTTTTTTTGTTGTCAATTGTTGTTCGATTCGCAACTGTCCAAGTTTAAGCGAACCCAAAACAGTTTCATCACAAGTTATTAAATTCATATTATAGTGGGAGGTATATTTCTCACTCTGGCTAATTTGTGCGTCTGTTACTTTCGAAGATAGACTTTTTGTCAACAGATTAACAATATTAGGTATTTTAGGTGAATACTTCGTCCAAGAGCATAAAACATAATAATTACTTTAGCACATATAGGCACTGATTTTTTCCGCCGCGACTGTACTTCTGATCGTGCGCGCACCGACTGGATTCGCTAGAGAGCGTTCTTAGCTAACGAACGAGCTGTTCAATTGTTTCCGAGCACACGGAGAGTCAGGACAAATATTTTCGCGCGACTTGCGAGTGGTGCAAGACGAAAATGCAGACGTACGCGATGAAATTCTGTGTGAATCTGCGATAGAGACGTTTGATATAATCAAGCACACTTACCCAGATGTTGATTTAACAAGAAGTGGTGTGTTTCGGTGATTCCAGTCCTTTTTGGAGGGCCGGGAAAAGGTCACTGATGAATGAGTAAGTCCAAAGTGAAAACGATGCTCATTATCTTTTTTGACATCCAAGGCATTGTCCACCATAATTTGTTCCTCCGCGACAAACCGTCAACGCCAAGTTTAACGTGGAAGTCCTCAAGAGACTCAAACGAAGGGTCAATCGTGTCCGACAAGACATCGCAGTCATTTGGAAGTTGCAACATGCCAGCGTCACGGCTCACACCGCCTTTCTTGTGAACAGCTACCTAACCACGGCCAGAGTCCCAACGCTTCCGCAGCTGCTCTACAGCCGAGATGTGGACCCCCGGACTTTTTCTTCCTTGTCTGAAAAGGCCGATGAAAGGGGATCCAAACAGCATGCATCTCGGCTCTCAAGGCTATTCCAGATAATGCCTTCCGTGACGCCTCAATGCTGAAAAATCGCGATGGCTTCACTGCATCTACGTGGATGGTGCCTATTTTGAAAGTTTTTAAAGAATTTTAATGATTTATTCAATACATTTTTTTAAATCGACTCAGTCCTATTACATTCCGAACAAACCTTGTATAAAATAATACTTGTTCACTCATTCAAAGACCAGACCTCAAGTATTGTCTTCATAATCGGTACAAACATCTATCACGGAATCGAACCTTAGCTATTGAGTATCTACATATTCTGTTATAATATTTAAAGATAAAACTGAAACTATACGAAAAGTCTGACAATCTTACTCACCATTTATGGGTACTGCTTCGGATTTTGTCAAATATCAAAAGTAAAATATTTCCCAAGTTCTTTCCCATCCACCAATTCAAATAGTTATTGATATAACCCATCACACCCGTTATTTTCGTATGAAGTTATGTAGAAAGCCTTGTGATAAAATAGAAACCAAACAAAAAAATGTACCTAAACACAATCGTTAAACAACAACACTACAGCACTGAGCTCATTCAAGCTCAATTTACAAGCAAAAATGGAAATATAAAAAACGAAACAAACTATTGCCTTAACAACAGCCCACATATGCAGACCTATATTCAGTGTATGTATGTAAGCAAGGCGATAGCAGAAACAACCACAAGATGTTGCATGCGGCTGCGCAGCATCTGCTGCATTCCCAGCTGAGCTTGAAGCAAAACAAAGCAAACCCAGCCACAAGCAGGTGTCTGCCGCCATCAATGGTTCGGCTTGGTTAATTGGTGAGCGCGGCTTTGGCTGCAGAGCCTCCACTACCAGTCCACAAAGCTGCGATTGTTGCTAGTCACTTTAGCGCAACATTGTTGAAGATTTTTTCGACTGCAGCTTGACGCTTGCTGATCAGTCGCCTACTCGACGGCCAAACGTGCAGTTCACACAGCTCAAGCTGCCTAAAAATCAAGCGCGTCCACGCTTAGTGCTTCAATAAAAGTTTCAATTAACTTTAGTGAGAGTGTACTTTGCACTTTTATTCGGAAATTGAATTTCGGAATTGAGAATGTAAATAAATACACATTAGAGAAAAATAAAAAAATAGCAGAAAATTTTTTTCAATTTTAACGAAATTGTAATTGCAAATGATTTTGACTTTTTGGCTACAAAACCAAATAAAAATAAACAAACAAATTCCGATTGAATTTGAGCGCAACAACAACAATAATAAATAATAACGGTGGCGTGAGTCCACAGCGCAATGCAAGTGAGAAAGTCTTTCAATTGATTGAGTGATTCCGAGAGAGGGTAAAGTGTTGGAATTTATTTTTAGCGTGAAGTAGTTGTTGTCTTTTGTAAACATTGTTGCGTTTTTACAGACATTTATGAGTGTTCAGTGAATTTTCTTATCTAGCTTTCGCTTATCACTAACTATTCTTTGCCCCACATTCGTTTATTATCAAAATCATTGAGCGCATTTTTCTAAAATAAAAACATAAATATAAAACTAAAATTTCTAAAAAAAAATACTCAACATGATTCCCCTCGATGAAGTGAGCATTTACACATTGCTGAGAATGGCGTTCGTTTGGCAACTACTGTCGTTCGGTGTCTATTTGGTCGGCCTCCTGGCCATTGCCGTATTCTTCTTCGATAACTTCAAATCGGTGGTGTTAATCATCAAGGCGATTCTGGAGCCATATTTCCAGCCTCAACTGCCGCAAACATTGGTGGAAAAGTTTGGAAAGTGGGCAGGTTAGTGATTAGGCTCAAATAGTTTTGGTCAATATTTATTATATAGTATATATATTTTGTATTTAGTTTATGAATGTTCGTTAGACTTACATGAATTCGTTAGTGCAAAGTGCAATTTAAACAACACTCTTTGCTACTGATTATGTAAAAATAGTTCAATATATGTATGTAATTTGCTGAGACCTTTGGTGCCTAGAATTTCAAAAATTTACATAGACTTCGAACGTTCAGTTTGTATGACAGTTATACACTATAGTGATCCGATGTAAACAATTTCTTCGGAGATTGCAACATTGCTTTAGACAATAAGCCAAGCCAAATTTCTTGAAGATATCTTCTTGAGTGAAAAAGTTTGCCATACAAGCAATTGATTCCAATCGTTCAATTTGTGTAGCACCTATATGCTGTAGTGGTCCCAATATCAGCGTTTCCGACAAACGCTTTTTCAGAAGAAAATTATGTGTGCAAAATTTCAAATCGATACCTCTAAGGAATAGTTCGCGTATATACTGGCATAAAGACACAGGGATTCAGCTTGTCACGCAGATCATATATATATATGTATTTATTTTATAAGGTTTTGAACATTTCTTTCTGGAAAAAATTTTGTGGCGAATTTCAAACACCTGTTTTAGGTTATACCTAAAATTACAATCCTGTCATGTCTGACTTCCTCTGCATAATTAAATTCTTTTTGTTGACTAATGGAAAATATTAAATATTTGTGTGCATAGATAAAAATGGGGTTTCAATCATTTTTTGATTATATATATATACCTCAAGTTATAGATATTTATCAATCATTTTATCTCTATAGAATTATCGATAATTATATCTATATCCAAAATAGGTTTGTTTGAAAATTTTGCAATAAATATATCGGTAAATTCCTCTCTCATTTTTACTTAAAAATTATCGATAAACTAATCTTTATCGATAACTTTTGAATATTTCTATCTACGAATTTTGGTATTCAACGTTGTATTCAAAGCTCCATCGAAAGCTCTTGAATATTTTTTTCCAAAGTTTTTCTTATTTATCGATAAGATCATCTCTATCGATAACTTTTTAATATTTTTATTTAAAGTTTTCGATATTTGTTGATAAATTTATCTTTATCGATAACTTTTGATTATATTGTGTCCGAAAATTTCCATATTTAACCACAGATACATTTCTATCGATAACTCTTGCCTAGTTTTATCTGATGTTTTCGATATTTATCGATAAATTAATCTATTTCGATCACTTTTGAATATTTCTAATTGAAGTCGTTGATATTCGTCGATAAATCAATCTCTATAATCACTTTTGAATATTTTGCAAAAAATTATAATTTCCTACCTGCGACCGATTGCCCTTTAGAGCCAAAAGCAGCAAAAAATTGCTTGTAAATAGCTGAACGCCCTTGAAAACGAGTTGTAAGTGTACGTAACGAGTCTCACAAAGCCCTTAAAACGGTTTTCTGGGTGCTCGCTATAATCTTTGGTAACATACGTACATACTTATGTGCACGTGCAACACCAGTGAACAAAACCGAAATACAAAAATTCAGCCGAAGAAGAGATATAATAAACCACAAGTTACAACAAGGTAAAGCGTTCACCATGAATGGCTGAATTGGTGACCCTATTAAGTATTTAAGCCATATGGGAAGATTACAAAAAGCAAAAGAAAAAACCATGAAGCCATGAAGTTTTATCGTAAACGGCTTACAATTGTAAATTCTTCTGGGTTTTCGGCAGAATTTATGAATGAATTGCTAAACAATATTTTACTGCAAACGTGTTACTTAAATGCACCGTTGTACAACAAATTAAATGGCAACAACATTAACACACGCAAACGTACAATAACACTTTCGCTTTTCGGTTTCTTCGCTATAATAACCTTCTAGGGAAAATGTATTAAATACCACAATTTTCAAAAAAACTAAAAATGTAAAACCAAAGATTTAATATTTTAGATAAAATATAAGAAAGCTAAAATTTTTGTTACAAATTTATAATTTTTGTTTATAGGAAACCCTTTTTTATCAAGAATATGTTTTTATATCGAAAGAAAAAAATTGTTCTACAATTCTTACTAGTCTTGTATTACACTTAACTACATATACATTACATATAAACACACTGTTAAGTATAGTTAGATATAATTATAGTCTTATTGCGTGATTTATCGTGTCTACATTGGCGCTTAACTTTAAAAGCGCTATTCTATTTATTTCTATTTTTCGTTTTGTTTTTGTAATATCTGATTGCATACTTTACTTCACTTGTTGCTTTATTCGAAGTCATTCACCTACTAGCAGCGTCATATTACTCATAAATAGCGGCACACGGAACCGGCTTTACTTAGATTGTCTAGCCGGTGCGTTGTGATTGTCAGCTGGTCTGTCAGTTTGGGCGGTTGTTAAAATATCTAGACGTTTTCTTTTTTGCTCGAGTCTTATTATTGTTTTCACATCAAAGCGTCATGCTTTTGTTATTGTTTTATTAATTAACTTGAGTCGCGCGAGTATCACATGTTTAAGGTTTATTGCCATTTCTGTATTTCGTAGTAACAAGCCCAACTGTGGTTCAGGTTTTTTTTAACTTTTTATTATGCAAACTTAAGTATCTAAAAATTTTTGATTCGCTTGACCTTGCGAAATATTTATGTATTAATGTAATATACTCAGTTATACGAGTACTATACTAAAGTGCAGTTGGATTTTGGCGATTTTCAAGTTGAGTAGTTTGTTTAAGGTTAACTGGTGGTAATTACTTTGAATAAGTTATATCAGAACGTAGGTCATTACCATATATGACATTAGCGAACAAAAGTAAGAATGGATTAGCAAATAATCTCCCATGAATGCTCAGACGACATATTTCTTTAAGAGTACTAGTGGAATAACATTATTATTTTTCGAAAAATAGAGAACTACTAATAACTGGCATGCCTTTGCTTTAAAATAAGTATTGACGTATCTCCACAGAAAATGGTCTAACGGCGTCAAATCACACGACCGCGGCAATCATTTGACTGGTCCATGTCATGAGATAAATCGATTAATGAACATGCGACGATTCTGATGGGAAAACGGCTTCAATTTGATCCTTGACGGATAGAGGCCAAGGTCTTTTCGCAAAATTCGCCACAACGACGACACACAGATGGCCAACATTTGAGAACGACGTGTGAGAGACAGATTTGGGTCTTCCTCAATTGGTGCGCTAGCGGCAGCAATACTACAGTCATTTCTTTGTCTCACTGGCACATGAACATTTTGTAGTGATTCGTTGTTGAATCGTTCATCATCCCATGATGAAATGACAAACCTTTCTGAAAATAAATATCAATATATATTTGTAGGCTCCCTATTGAAAACCCCGTTTTGTGGAATAGACTTATAAGAGATGTTGAGAGCACTAATATTAGATTCTAACATTTTCCTATATTTTTTTAATTAAAATACTTATATTATCGACAAAATAGTTTATAGTAAATATTTTTTTATGAATTTGTTAACGTTTTTTTCATTGGAAACTAAAAAATGTATCTTACTAGTTTTTTGTATATTTTACAACAATAAAAATCGTCGTCAGACTGGATCATTTCATATCTCCATTCAAATGGACCAGTCTAGAAAAAGTACACTGGCTTCGATTATCAATATTACAAGAGGTTTAAAAGAAGGCTCTTCCAATTTTCAATAGGTATGCCGCATAATTCGGTACTGGTGGGCGGCCGATATATCCGTGACCAGCTGTGTCACGGAATCAAACGCTAATCACAGCAAATATAGATCAAAGTAACCACCCAGCATCAAATTAAAATTTCCTAATTTCCAAGTTCTAAAGTGGTCGAGTCTTACTCAAAATTTTGTCATCCAAATTGTTCAAATTCTAAGCGCTAAGTTTAATACCACAAATTTAAAAATCAAAGTAAAGAGTTATGAAAATAAAAATGCATATTTCCACACTACTAACTCAAAATAAGCAGCAATTATGAACATGACTTGAATAAATATCGCTCGTAGTGTAATGCTGGCACCATTACCCAACCCACAAAAAAGGCGAACAATTAGCATTTAGCTGTTAATGACAATCGTATGCTTTAACTACCATTTTTCTTTGTGGTCAATTTACTTGCAACACACTATTTTTTCTCAACTTTGTAGTAATCACTGGTTCAACGGATGGCATTGGACGGGAATATGCTAAAGAATTGGCCAAACAAGGCATAAATGTTGTGCTCATCTCGCGCACCAAGGAGAAGCTCATAGCGGTGGCAGAGGAGATCGGTAAGTTATGAAATGAATGGTAAAATCATTGTCTAAATAAATATAGCAGAATGTTTAAATATTTTAAAATAATTTTGGAATGAATTGTGCTAATGATGTGTACTCGAAGACAAAATGCAAGTAATTCATAAGCAAATCGAGGAACGTAAACATGAACTAAATATATATATGTATATATGTTTCAATATTTTTTACAGAAAATGAGTACAAAGTGAAGACGAAATGGATCGTAGCAGACTTCGCCAAGGGGCGTGAGGTGTATACACATATTGAACGAGAGCTAAGTGGCATACCAGTAAGCATATTAGGTAAGTGCTGGAAATATTTTCACTATATCAAAATCCACACCACAAAACACACCGTTACTGATAGAAATATAATTAGTATTCAAAAAATGTTTATCCGTGGAACATGTACCTCCACATTTATCTTACAGTTAACAATGTTGGCAAAATGTACGACTACCCGGACGAACTCTCCCACATACCCGAAGACACCATTTGGGATATGATCAATATAAATGTCGCCGCTGTAACCATAATGTCACGTATGCTCATACCAGAACTGAAGAAACAGAAACGTGGTGCCATTGTCAATATATCCTCTGGCAGTGAATTACAACCTATACCCTATATGGCAGTGTATGCCGCTACCAAACGCTATGTACGATGTTTCTCGCAGGCGATCGAGCGTGAATTGGCGGAACATAATATAACTGTACAGTGTGTCACACCGCTTTTTTTGGTCACAAAAATGAATCAATATTCCGATACCGTAATGAAGGGTGGCTTTTTAATACCAGATGTGAAGAGCTTCACACGTTCAGCCGTTTTTACTTTGGGCAAATCGACGGAGACGACGGGCTATTGGACACATGGCTTGCAGGTGAGTGATTTTTTAGGCAATTTTTTAATTACATATTTATATTAAACATCACACATTTAAATTACAAAAAATTTTGAACATTATTGAGCCAAAATTTTTACCAACAAAAACAATCTAAACATATATACTTATGCCAATATAACATTTGTTTTCAATGTGTCACTTTCTAATTTGCGAAAATTATTATGCTTCAGTATTTTTTCATGAAACTGAGCCCAGAGTGGCTGCGCATACGTATTGCTCATGTGATGACACGACAGTTGCGTCTAGAGTACCTGACGACCCATGGAAAAAAGGTCTGAAAGACTGAAACAGGATGTATAAATTTCTTTAATTTTCGATATTCTCATTATCATTCACTTACTCATGTATTG
This sequence comes from Bactrocera latifrons, assembly GCF_001853355.1. NCBI lineage: Eukaryota > Metazoa > Arthropoda > Insecta > Diptera > Tephritidae > Bactrocera > Bactrocera latifrons. The sequence continues at coordinate 146,888 of NW_017537256.1, read as the reverse complement.
TATATACATACACTTATTGCCTTAAGCGTTCATCTTTCATCTACATATGTACAGATAACCTAAAATCGATTTAACAATTTTTGGTTTTTTTGAAATTAATAATAAACTTTTAGGTTAAAAGTTAAAATTTTATGAAGTTTCTAAAGTAATATTAATAATGAAATAATATAATTCTGAAATAATAAATTATGTGTTAAAATTCATTAGTATTAAGCAGTGTGACAAAAATTTGATGAAAACTAACCTTCCCGGCCAATGGTAGTTTAGACGAATGGAGTTGTTAAGGCAGAGTTCAGTGGACCGGAAATCGCACTAGTGCTCTATTGGATAATCGATTGTGCTCTAGGGATAATCGGATATCTGATATAATAATACGGTTATGATAACACAAATGGAAGCAGGTGAATTAGGAAAAAATATATTTTCACAACTCAATTTTTATATGAAAGATATTCTAAGAAATATCAATCGTTATTATATACCCACCGATGCGAAAAACTTAATAATAAAGTACAATTAATTCATAAAGTTGTCACAAAAAAAGGCGTGAAGGCATCTCTACTATAACTTTTACCAGGAGGCACCCCACCATAACTGGAATTATCCACAACACACTCGAGAACTATTTTAGCTGCGTTGGTAAAGTTATATTTACACCTATCGCTGCTTTGTCAGAACAATTTCTCACTCATTTAGCGTTGATACAAAGCGAATCATGCTTGGAAAGGAAGATATGGGAGGTTAAAATTAGAGCTCTTGGTATTCGACTAACCGGATTAACTGGTCTACTTCTGCTGCGAACAATCGCAATGTTATGATTTTTCGAATAGTATTAATCAGTTAATATTCATACGAACGGTTACAAACCGCCTATTCGGATAACCGGTCTTCAGGTTATTCAAAATATTTTAAGAATCTAATTTTAAACCATAAACTTTTTAGAAAATTTCAAATGGAAACCTAATACATATGTGAGTTTGCACTGTTATTGCAAAAAATTATATTATTGGATAATAGGCGGAGAGCATCACGGTTAGAAGCGACGTATGACTCCCTGGAAGGCAGTATAAGCTTATTGCAATTCAATAAGTCAGCAGAAAGAAAAGCCAAATAAAACAGCAAGATCATCTGGTGTATGAGTAATCTGATAATTTTAGTATATCCACAATGTTTCCAGCTTCAAGGCAAAAGAATGTTGGGATGATAGTACATAGCCCAATATATATATGTAAGTTCAGGATTTTCAGCAATCGTGGATACCATAAATTCTATGTATATATCTATCGTAGCAGAGATTACCAGAATTTCCACAGAACGGCTTAGAGCTAAACAAAGTACATTTGTGCTATTATTTCGATTAGTGCATAATGAATATTGGGATAACTTGAGCACGTCGGCACAAATTTTTTATGCAGCATCTGTGAGCCCACCATTGAGTATTTTTGTATTTTCAAGACAAATAAAAGATTTTTATCACTTCCACCACACTCTTTTATTAATATTTTTTGAAATGTAAATATATATAATTTTCTAAAAAACTGTAAAAAACTTTTTCTAACAGTATCCATATACATCGTTTTTTTTTTTTTTTTTTTTGAGGCGAAGTTAAATAAATTTGAAAAATCGGTTGATTGAGAAATATGCATGTTTTTATGGTGGTCCGAACTAACTGATCCCGACAAATGATGAATAGAATATCAAAAAAATACATTAAATTTTATTCGGTTATCCCAAAAACTGACGAATAAATTTGTATGATCCTTAAACAATTTCGTCTTACAAATCGCAAGAAGTTTCTGAACCAAAGTATCTTAGGAAAAGTTGTTGAGAAGTATCCCTAGAACCATTCCGGCATACCCGCTCTAATACACACCTCCAAATAAGAATATCAATTACACCGCCAAATCACCAAAAAACTTCCTGCTTATGCAAGTTCTAGCCAATACAATTTTAAGCACCACGGGCAGACTTTAATTACATACCAAGCAATTTGCTTGTGCAACAAGCCATAACCAGCATTTAGTAAAGACTTGATTTTTGCTCACTGATGTTACATTGCCACACGCTCAGACCACTGAAAACCTGCAGAGTCCAAAAATTACATAATACAAAGAATTTCGATTTTTTCACGTTTTTTGCTTTTATTACGGCATTGCCGGACAACGGAAAAGACAACAAACCGGTTGACAGCGGAATTGGCCAAGTGACCGACGCATTGCAGAATCGCTTGCGAATATGCGAACTGCATTTGTGTGCGCAGTAAAATACAGTACTCGCTCGCTGATTATGTAAGTTGTAAACTTGTACATTTTATTTGTTTGTGTGTGCATTTTTACATTCAATTACATTCACAAGCTGCGCGCGCACTCTTGCCGAGACCTCCATCGGTTATTGGTTGACTAAACCGCAGCGTTTACGAGTCGGCAATGTTTTGTTTCACTGCCGGTTTCGCATTGACTGCAAACACTGCAAACACTGTTACAATGCCCGTTGGAAATTGCGTAATCTGCAGCGCTGATTTTATGCCCCTACACACACGTACACAAGCACACTGGGTTACAATGCCATGTGCGCACAGTTGTAAGTAAATAAATGTTTCGTTTTGGCTGCTTTTGAGGTTCCTACATCAAAGCGTGGAAATTGTGAATGGGGTTAGTTGCAATCTCTGTGGATCTGTTGCGAATTTATAAATCATAAAGTCATACGTCATTGGGGTCGCCATGTTTACAGCGTTGCAAGCACGTGCATGTATGTATGTAGATATATGTGTGTGTCTGCACACAGGTATCTGCATAGCAAAAAGCCTTAACTTTATAGTTAGTTGCAAAGTGCAAATAAAATGTTTTTCTTTAATTAGGTACTTTATGGCCACCTTCAAGTTATATTATTTCATATAATTTTAATTTTTATTCATTTCTTTGCAATATTTGGAAATTTTAACTACAATGTATATCTGCATAAATTTTAATATTATTTATATTATATTTTAAAGATATGAGGCTCAAACATAAGGGGCATCTGCATTTTTCTCAGGTTTATAAATCTTCTTCTTTATTGGCGTAGACACCTCTTAAGCGTTTATAGCCGAGTTTACAACACCAGTCGTTCTTCCTTTTTGCTGTTTGACGCTGTTTGAGTGGATGTCTTCCTCTTCCTCTGCTCCCTCAGCGCGTACTGCGTCTAATACTTGCAGAGCTGGAGTGTTTTATCCATATGAACGAGATGACTTTAATTCGCTGAAATATGTCGTACACCCCATCGTTCCATCGGATGCGATATTCGTCGTGGTCAATGCGCAAAGGACCTTTAATTTACCGCAGAACCTTTCTCTCGAAAACTCGTAAGATCATCAGATGTTGTGATCGTCCATACCTCTGCACCATACATATAATGAGTGACTTATATTGTTTGGTTTTTGTTCGTCGAGAGAGGACTTTACTTCTCAATTGACTACTAAGTCCGAAGTAGCACCTGTTCGCAAGAATTATTTTGTGTTGGATTTCGAGGCTGTCATTGTTGATTGTTGTTGGTATTAATGCTGGCTTCAAGATAGACGATATTATCTTTGACTGTCAACAGTGACTCCAGTTGTAGACTCTTATAGAAGATTGTGCTTAATCGAGGAGCTCTGCCGCTGGATTTAAGAAGTCACACTAAAGGGAGTCGCCTTGTCTGAAACCTCGTTTGATGCATCTTTTGGTATTGCTCAACGTTAGTTCACAGAGACGTATTAGTTTTGCAGGGATAATAAATTCAGACATTGATCTTCTTTTCACGGGTCTTTTCCAAGACTTGGCGATTCTCGCTCTTTGTGGATTGAGTAGAGCACGCTTATATTCCAATCGACGGGCATGCTTTCGTCCGACCATATTTCACAAAGAAGCTGATGCATGCTCCTCTTAATTCTTTGCTGCCGTATTTGAATAACACGGCCGGAAATCCATCGGCCTCCACCGCTTTGTTGTTCCTCAGACGGGTAATTGCTATTCGAAATTCTTCATGGTCGGGCAGTGGAACGTTCGCTTCATCGTCATCGATTGTCGAATCGGGTTCACCATCTCCTGGTGATTGGCTTTACTTCATTTGATCCTGTAAAAAGTTCTATTAAAAATATGTATTATTTTGCTCGAGAAAGCTTATGCAACCCTTTACGATGGATTATATATCGATGAATCAAGTTGTCAAATTTTATAAACTAATTGATTTTCGATTCCACATAATTCCTATGAGTGGCCAAACGAGCAGGAGTCAAGGAATTTCCGCCGTAGTCTCCCCAAAGTGGAAAGCCAAAAGAAATTATGAGAAGATTTTACTTACATATTTTTCAGCAAATTCGCCACTAGAAATATAGCAAGCTTTTAGTCTTACAGTATAGGTACCAATCAGATACCACTTAGAACGACTTTCAACTACTATAGAGAGGCGACACTTTCAGAGCACCTACAATCATGCTAGGTGAAGAAGATCTTCCCTAATATCTACTGTTAGTCCACCAGCGCGCACTGAGCTCACAACAGAACCAGCTCTCCAACAATAACGGGATTCTCATTAGCCGGCATTACCATAACAATGAAACGATAGTTTCATTAGAAAGATAATATCTTGTTTCTAGCGTGTATCGAGAGAGATTTAAGCAGCTATTCTGAAACGACAGTCTATGAAGAGTTCACGTCAAAAGCCTGACCCATCAAAGTTTCCCCAAAGCCACGAACTATCGAAAAAATAACTTCAAATTTACCAAATCTTGTGTCATAAAAGTACGCAGCTTCAATGAGTATTTTAGCAACCTTGGTAACAGTGAGTACTTAAGTATATAATTATAATATATACATTTTTATCTTTTTTCAACGTCTTTACCTTCGTACACATATGCTTACAAATCGTAGATATGCACATACGGTACACACCTATTTTTGCTTCAATGTTGTCAAGCTTAATTAAGCACTGAAGTTCAACTTCTGTTACGGTTTAAGAGACTTAATGTCAAGTGTTTCATTCTTCCTCACTGTATGCCTTGCTGCCTTTAAATGACGTAAGTATTTTCTCGCTTGGATGAATATCAACTGTTTAATCAAATGTGGCCTTCTCTTAAGGTAATTGTGCATTATATGATGTGATGTGGCTAAAATGCATATGGTGGTGGTATATTTGTATGTATGTATTTTTCAATGCTGCACGTATCATCTAGTGTTGCATGCGGTTTTCATGGACTGTCTAAGCTAATGGCTGTGAATTTTTGGCGATCTTTCAGAAATATATACATACATACATACATACTAATGAATATAAACTAATTTTGGTAATTCAAAAATTAAGTCTAATTAATTAATTTATTTATATTAAAACTAATTTGTAGATTTGTATTTCAAAAATACGTATTAACTGTTTAGTCCTAAAAAATATTAAATATTATACCCTGAACAGGGCATGTTAAGTTTCAGACGAATTTTGCAGAAAAAAAACGGCTAGCGAAGTCGATATATTCATTTCCGTAAGCTGATTATTTATCAGAATCGCCTGAGCGAGTTTTTGTTTGGAAACCTTTTTTACATGGTAGATTTTTTCACATAAGTTGGCACATTTTAAATTTATTATAATTTAAATTCTGTCGACATACAAATGTATTTATTTTCCGGATACTCCAAAAATAAATTTTCGTTCCGTCGAGTATCACTTCAAAAAACGTTTGTGAAACAATTGGAAAGTTTATTGTAGTAAACCTATACCTTTCATGAACGGACTGACATATGAAACCACCTGGCGTAGTTTACGTCGAGATCTTAAATTGAAAGCCTTGTGCAAGAACTGAAACCACTCGACATTCCCAAGCGGCATCCCTTCATTCTATAGGCTCTTGAAAAGTTCCAAGAAAATCCGACGTTTTCGAGCCAATTTTTGTTCAGCGGTGCGGCCTATTTCTAGAACAATTCGTATGTAAACAAGAAAATTGGCACATTTGGGACGAAGAGCAATCTGAAGAAATTCAAGAGCTGTCATTCCATTCAGAAATCGCAAACGGTTTGGTGTGGTTTGTGGGCCGTTGGAAACATTCGTTCGTATTTCTTCAAAATTGATGCCGGTGAGAACGTAACCGTCAATAGCGACCGTTGTCGCGTGCCTGAAATTGAAACTCGTAATCTCAGCGACATTTGGTTACAGCAAAATAACGCCGCTTCCCACATATCGCATCAAGCAATGGAGGACACCCCAGTGAGCAGATAATTTCAAGTTTCGGGCGGGTCCATTGGCCGCCAAGATCGTGTAATATTACACCGTTAGACTTTCTCCTGTGGGGATATGTAAAGTTTAAAGTCTATGCGGACAATACCGCTTCGATTCAAGCCTTAGGATAAAACATCACGTGTATCATTCGCCAATTACTAGTCGAAATGCTCAAACGAGTCATCGAAAATCGGACTCAATAGATGGACCAACTTAAAATAATCTTAACAAAAGAATGCCAAAGACTGTTCGTTCGAATGATAATAAATATTCTCCATTAAATTTGAAGTGTCTGGATTTTTTCTTCAAAAAGTTATGGACTTCGAAATAAATCACTCTTTATTAGACGTGTTATTTGTTTTTTTTTTACTAAAATAACCCTTTCGGCTCAAATTAGAAAATAAGAATTAATTATAATATTAAATAAAAAAATATTTTTAGGCCGGTATAAGAGTAATTTAAGGGGTTACTTGGGTTTACGGGTGTCAAAACTCCATTTTTGTATTGTCTGATTAAATTCTATAACACCTCTAGAACTTGGACGAAGATTTGTTTTTGATTGCAATTATTAAAAAAAAAAAATACCGCGAAATTTGCTTCATTTTTTTTTTTGCAAAACTGACTGCCAAAATCCAAATAGCAGTTTTCCTCTTCGTCCAAGTTGTAAATTTAGGTTTTAACTAAAACACGTATTTTTCACTTTAGATGATACTGTAAGGAGTTATCCTGCCAACGCGGGCGCATCTTTTTTTCGAGGGATCACCCCAAATGGCCGAGTTTCAAATATTTTTTTCCAAAAATTTTAGAATTTCATTGTTAATAGTATATGTTTGTAACAATAAAAAATTCTATTAAAATATTTCATTTGTTATATGAATAAAATTGTTAAAAAAGACTGTTTTTATCCGAGTCAACCCATGTAACCCCTTAATAAGAAAACATTTCTTAATAAAATAAAACAAATATATGCCTTTTTGTGATGTTTTTCTGTAGTTTATTTTTTTATTTTTACATTAAGATCTTATAATTCTTTAACGTTCCATAAATACCCATTTTTTTGTTTATATTCCTGCCAGCTGCTGTTTGATAAATATTTCATAATATTATAAATTCGCTACAACTATGGCTTATATCAAATACCCTTATACAACTAAGAAGAAAAATATGTGCTAAACATGCGCCAAACATTGCTGTTGTTGCTCACTAGTAAGCTTTTTTTGCTTTTTTTTTTTTGGTTTTAAGTGGTTTTTTACATTATTTTCCTTTATTTTTAAATAAACGCAATTTTCTTTGAGTTAATGAGATGGACAACTGCTGCACAAATAGTTTATTTTTATTGATGAACTGATGGAGCTGATAGTTGTTATTGTTTACGAGGCACAAACTGCGAGCCCTTCAACTAATCCCAGCGCGCAAAGCTGATGTGTTGATACGCTGTAAAAATATATTTAATATTTAGAAAAATGCTTGACAAGTTGTTTAACGAAAACTATAAACAATTGCAGAAAATACACAATACAAATAATAAAATTGATTAGTTGCGAAAATCCGAAGACACACAATTAATGGCGTGGCCAATAATAACAATTGATATATTCATTTTGTTGCATTTACACAATTCTAAATATGTATATACATTCATATATGTGTGAGTGTGTTAGTTTATATGCAATAGTTTCACACTTGTGTGTAATTTCGCAAATAATTTTAACAAAAATATTTTAAAATTTCTTAATGAACTGTTTGCGTACGGAAACTCACCGAAAATCCTTTGGCTTGGTAGCAGGCCGCTGCTTCGTTGGTATGCGCATATTTGTCGAGCGTTGACGTCATCTAAAAGCGAATAATTCAAAATTATTATATGTATTTGTTTTGTAATAACAACAATGCATTTTGCAATAATAAATACAACAAAACTAAAATAAAATAGAAAAACAAAATAAAATCGGTAAAATGAAAAATTTTTGAAAAAAAAAGAAATTAATTCGTGAAATTAGAAAATTCCTAGCTGTTTGTAAATACATTTTTGCATTATGATGATTTTCATATTGGCTATTAATTTTACAGCGCTAATATGTACATATGGCATATACCATATAGCAAACATATGTTTGTATCAACACTGCGTTACAAAACCGCTGGAAATATTTCTTTGTCTTGACAGCGCGCCAAATAATGTTTTGCGCTTTGTTAATTTAAGAACTAATTTCAAATTTTGTTTCAATTAAATATTTTTAATTATATCGCCGGCGCTTCAAATTGTATTTTGTAGGAATTAATGACCTAAATAAAGCTATTGCCAAAATCCATTAGGCCACTTGTAATGGAAAACATATGGAATTCGTTCGAAATACAAAATATACACTTGTAGGTTTGTTCAGGCACAATTATTTATATGTACATATGTATAAATGTGTGTATGTATGTTTGTATATATTATATAGGTATGGCAAGTATTAGAGGCTTTTGTGGTCAAGTGCATGGCATATCGGCTTTTAATGAGATTCGATGCGTTAGAAATCAAAAATTGTAGATTTTGCTTTGTATAAAAGAAAATGATTCTTCAAGTGAATTAAAAATTTTTTTTTTCCTATTTCTCAAAGCGTTTTAAGTACAAAAGCGCTAAAACTAAATTTTCTCAGTAAAAACTTTAATAAATATACTACTTAGAAGCAACCTTTGACATTTGAAAAACTGAAGCATATTATCTGAAGCCCCGCTTTTGTATCTATAATAATTTTTAAATCATTTTAGGGCTAACATGGGTTAACGGGTTTCAAAAAATCTAATTTTTTCATTGTCTTATTAAATTCTACAACAGCTCTAGACTTAATATTCTATTTGTTTGCTGAGGCTAGCCAGACTAAAAGCTCCGTCTTTAAACGCGTTTTTCTCAAAACTTTGTTTTTGAAGTCGGTTGGAGAACTACTCAACCCATCTTCATGAAAGTTTACATAGGTGTATCTCAAAAACCTTCTTCTTAATTTGAAAAAGAAAAATCAATAAAATTTGATTTTTTTTTTTTTTGTAAAAATGTCTGCCAAAAATAAAATTTTCAGTTTTTTTTCCTTCGTCCAAAGTTTAAGTTAAGGGTTTAACTAAAACACGTATTTTTTCACTTTAGGTGATCTGCGATTTCACTTTAGATTTAATAAAATATTTCATTTTTTATATGAGAAAAAAATTTTTGAAAAAAGGCTGTCTTTGATACGAGGAAACCTATGTAACCCCTTAAAAGCATGAATCACGTCATGGTCATTAGGAAAATTTCTCTTTTCATAAAAACATTTTGTTATACCCATCTACAGATTTAGATAAAAAAAACAACCCAACATTCTTATATTCAAGAAACAATCACATATTTTAGGCAGAATTCAAGAAATAATCACATTTAAAAAAATGGTATAAGGCTAGAGAGTATCACCATATTATGAAGCCGGAACCATATTTCTCATCTTAAAACGCTTATATTTTTCAACCGCTGATTTCATTGAGCTAAGCTCCTACTCTTTTTTGCCACATTTACCTGAAAATTTTATAAAACCACCTAAGTTGACTTAGCATTTTCAATACTTCTAGCAATAAGTTGAATAATTCTTACTAAAATTGTAAAAAAAATCAATTAACTATGGAAATCGGCCGCTTGAGGCACCAAATATCCAAAAAAAATCGACTAAACTATTTTATTTGTGTCTAAAAGTTAAAACAAAAGCAGTCGAAGAAACTCCCGCTGAAGTATTTTAGTCAAAAATAGATTTCATATGAATATATGAAGGCTAAGTACTAGCAAAGATAATATTCCAGCGTCTCATCATCATCTGAGCATGCTCTGCATTTCGCCGAATCCACTTTTCCCATTTCCTTTAAGATGGGATCTTAAGCGTAGGTGGCCTGCGATGACCCCATACAATGTTACTAAGCTCACTTTAGTCTAAAAGTAGCAGCTTTTGGTCTATCCACGATCAACACTACCCCAAAGTAACTATGAGTAGCCTTGGAAGACCTGAGCTGTTCATGTAGCAGTGCACCAGATGCCTAGTTGACTAGCTGAACGATTTTGTTGAACAATATTTTAGTATTTTTTTGCAATAGCACTGTAAACTAAATGTCAAGCAATGTTGTATGTAAAATATGAAAAGTTAAGTGTACATAAAAGAGTACATTAAATGGCTATAAAAATTTAGCAACTTGCTATTAAACAGTGATTTTACGAACCACTTTGTCTGTCAAAGTTTTAGTCGGTGTTGTTTACAAAATATGTATATGACACAAATAGAATGTGACAGTTAATCGTTGGTAAATTTATTGCTGTCATTTTCTTGCACAGTTCGCTCAGAGTGCTTAACGAAATTTATTTATTGGAAACTACAGCTTTTATAAGTTTTTTTTACAAAAGCCGCGGCTTGCTTGCTCATGTCTCTGCTGTAATTTTTCTATATTTCCTGACAGCTAAAGTTAGTTGCAAATTCTGAGAAAGTAAGAACATTGCCTCTCTGGTCGACGCCACTTTAGCCATTCTTTGCAAAAGACAGTTACTTAGCTGTTGGTGTTGTTTTTACTGTCTTGACTTTGCAATGAAATTGTTGAGACTTTCAAATTGCACAGCAGTTTTTGCAGCTCAATTATTTTTCGCAACAACAAAGCTTTGAAATGTTTACCATTCGGTTTCGGCTTAACCTTAATCTTTCACCATTTGGCGTCTGCTGGATTTGTATAATTTTCAAATTTTATATCAAAAAGCGCACAAAAATTGCATACAAAAGCGTAGAGAACACTTTTTAGATATATTACGCTGCCAAATTCTATATTTTTAGCTTACGAACTAGATATATAAAGAAAAAAAATATTTTCTTTTAATCTATGCCACGAAATACTTTGTTTTTCTGCTAAAATTTCGACTTCTCTGCAACCTTTTAGTGTCGGTTTTTTAAATATAAAGAAACGCTAAATATACGAACAAGTGACATATGGGATATTATAGCAAACATGCTAACAATAAAAAAACACTGACAAAACGCCGACTAAAATTAACGAAAGAAAAAAAATCCCAAAAAAAGAATATTTGAGTAAAAAATTTAAAGAAAAGCAAATTTTGTATATGACTTTGAATGTTTTTCTTGAAAAATAAAATAAAATAAATAAAATACGTTGAATGCTAAATTCTTCAAACGCAACAAACATTCTACGAGGAAAATTTCCAACGAAAATGCGAAAAGCCGACAATGGACCAATCCAAGCGGAGCAAGACACTTTACTACGTGACTAAAAAGTATGATTTATATATACATACATACAAATAAGTATCGGCAATAAATAACGAAAAGTATAATATATACATTTTTATGTATTTATATATACAAGTATATATGTATATCTATACATATATCAGCTGCTATTGCACACGTATCACTCAAAAAGTTGACAAATTTCGTATCGAAAACGTTTCGAAATGCTGTTGAAAGCATTTTGGCAACCGGACGGAACCAACACCGCACGCTTGCACGGTTCCAAATTTTGCAAATACATATATACATACATACTCGTACATACACCCAATCTTTGCATGGATATTTCGAAAGTAAAAAACGCCTCATTAAATTTGATGATTTTTTGAAGCGACTGAAAAACAGCGCATTAACAAATATATGCAAAATCATGAAAATTTCGAAAACTTGGCAAACTTCCTGCGTATATTTGAATTATTAATAAAAAAAAAAGGTTTCAATTTCGTTTTGATTTCGAGTGCATATCGAAATTATATAATTTCGCTATTTTTAGCAGAGTAATCGCAAACAACTTTGTGAATTTGTTTACAGCTGCTATCCCTCACCAGATGAAGTCGCGTAATGGTGCAAGCGAAATGTCTTTAATCACACCAAATGTTTGTTGGTTTCAGAAGCTTGTAAGCTTTCAGTAACTTGTTGTAGGGAAACTATAGTTTTGAGCATCTACAGCTTTAGCTGGTTATCTCTCTTTCTCATATTTATAATAGACCCTTAACAACTCTATAATTGTTTGTTTTAGTGTTGCTAATTGTGGTATCGGCTGTCCTGTAAACTGATCGGCTTTCATCAGGACAACGCCAGACCACACACATCTATAATGACTCGCCAAAAACTGGGAGATCTTGGCTGGGAATTTTTGATGCATCCACCATGTAGCCCTGACCTTGCACCATCGGACTACCATTTGTTTCGGTCACTGCAAAACTCCCTTATTGGAGTAAAGTTGGCTACAAGAGAATCCTCTAAAAATTAATTGTCGCAATTTTTCGCCGAGAAACTAGAAAAGGTTTACACTGACTCCAACTTAAAAAAAAAAAAAAAAAATTTTGGAATAAACTTGGAGTATTTGAAATCTTTTCAAAATTTCCATGTACATTTCTAGCAATTTAATACTTTTGATAACTATTGGAATCTGTTACAAAGTCGAGACTGTGTTTTGATAA
>NW_017537256.1:98191-134084 GCF_001853355.1 Bactrocera latifrons | reverse complement strand
AAATAAATACAAAAATAGTATAAGTCAAATAATTTATTTTTTGTTTTTGTTTTTTATTTATAAAATAATTAAGTTCGACTCACCTCATTTTCTGACTAAACGAACGCCATTTTTTTGTTGACATTTGTCCTTATTTTACGAATTTTAATGTTATTTGGAAATGCTTTTACGCGTATTAATTCTATTATGTAAGATAGTGTTCTTGTTGTTGCCAGAATACACGATAATACCGTTAATTAATTACTCCAAACTATTTTCCATGAATTTGATGGTGTTAAATAAAAAAAAAACCTAACGAAAATGTCGTACCAAACATACACAGGATATGTATGCATGTATGTGTCTGTGCGTTTTAAGTGCAGGTGCCGACAAAAATATTTATTATATGAAAATCATGTCTAGATGCTGCTATTATTGTTGTTGTTAATAATAGCGTGTTGGTGATTTAGAAAACGGCTTCATAGAAAGCCCACAGCAGGCCCAACAGGACGACCAGGATGAGGAAAGTGGTGAACAGACTCTTGGCTTCATTCATGTTGTTGCTGTGGTTGTTTTGGTTTTTGTTGTTGATTGATTTTTAAAGCTGTACGATATGTGTGCGAAAAAATAAGTATAAAAAAATTATAAAATTGGTGGATCAAAAGCTGAGGTTTTGTAGTGAAATTTTTATTTTTTAACTTATGCTTAAAAAATGCTTAACACTAGATACGTCTTTTTGAAAATTAAGAAATTTAGAAAAAAATAGCACAATTTTTATTCGAAACTTGTATGTCCTTAGAAATGTTATGTATGTTTGTGTGTATATGTGTGTGTGTGTGTGTATATATTAATTTATTTTATATAATTTTTTTTGGGTATTTAGCAATCACGCACCGCTAACGGTAAATAGCTTAATTGATCGGAGCACACCGTTCGTACCGAATGCCTCTGAAAAACTGGCAATCGCATCTGCAAGAATTCTCCACAATGACCGCCGGCATTGAATCGAAAGTGTGCCGGCGGCAGCAAAAGGAATTACATATGCACACAGCACATATCTAAATATGTATGTACACTAGTACATTTGCCATAAACATAGAAATATTAAACATATGAATTTATGTTCGAATGTAAAAGCCTGAGAACTGGCGAACTGTGTGGATTTGGCCGAAAATATTTAAATATGTATCTATATGTATGGATGCATGTACGTCCAACCCATACAAACACACACACTCACTGGCCGCGATCATGGGATCATTGGCGAGCACTCGTTGCTTTCCAACAAATCCGCTGCTTTCGTCGCGGCCAAGTGCGTGTGTACGCCGCTTGAAGCACGAACGGTTTGCCGGCAGCCTTTAACCGCTACCGTTAGTAGCGGATGTGTAATGACCGAGCAGGCGTTTACCGATTATTGACATGGAATTGTGGCGGATCGGTTTTGATTTTGTGTGGGCGCAAAAGATCTTCATACAAGTTGTGGCAAATAAATTTTTTACATTTTCAAAAGGAAAATGCCAATTTCATTTCATCCGCTGGCAGTGAGGCAATGGAAAAAAAAGAAAATAAACAGAGAAATTGTACGCTTTAGCAAAATGGCAAAGAGGCGAGTGAAATTTTTGTACAACACAAGCTTACAAGGGCTGCTGTAAGGGATTTTTGGGATTTTAAGGCATTAAGGGAATTTTGAGATAATAAAATCAAAACGGGTTTATCAGTTTAATTGTAGGTTTTTAAGGCGATTTTCTAGTCTAGATACAAAAAAATCGATTTTTTGTTATTTTCAAAATTTAACTATTCTAGGATATATCTGAAGAAGGTTTTTCAAAATTCAAATTTTTTTCGGAGATATAAAGATTTTGCGAAACCAGAAACTTTAAATGCAATTTTCTCGAAACAGTCTTTATCACAAAATTTGCAAAAGCAAAGCCGATTTGGAGAGTGTTCTTTATAGACTTGTCTATTATTGCAACTAGCCATATCCCCAAATATCTTCAGAAAAGAATGAGTTTCGCTCACGCTTCGCTCAACTTAAGTGCTATTCCCAACACCATCATCCATCGTGAGCATTCATTATTGGATAATATTCGACCGAATGGACCACGTCCAGCACGTAGTGAGGAAAATATAGCAGTCTAAAGTGTATGCGGACAATCTCGGTTCTATTCAGGCCTTGGGGCAAAACATCACTGTTGTGATTGACCAGTTACCAGTTTAAACGCTCGAACAAGTCGTCGAAAATTGGACTCAACGAATGAACCATCTGCGACGTAGCTCCGACCAACATTTGAAGAGATAATCTTAAAAAACTAAATGCCAAAGAATGTTCTTTTGAATAATAATAAACAATCCTCATTCAATTTTAAGTTTATGTGGTTTTTCAACATGTAGATGGTTGTATGTTATTTTTGTGTAATTTACTTAGACGATTGGATATTATTTTTTGTGGAAGTTCATCAAAATTTCCTTAGACGACTGGATATTGTTTATTGTTGAAGTTCATCCATATAATTTAAAATTCCCTTAGAGAGCAGCACGTAATTTTTTGTGGAAGTTTATCGAAATAATTTCTTTAGACGTATAAGTACCCTAAACCATGGTTCAAAATCGAATTCTGAAGATGGTTATCAGAAAATAATGATCTACATACCTTTCGTATGTATATATCCATCGATTTAGCTGCGGATGTCGCATAAATAATGAATAATGGCAGAATATTTCAAAATACAAAACTTTCATTCAGAAATAGACGAAATAACTGCCAATTAGGAAATTTCGTCAAATAATTATCAAACTTTACTGTCATTATGCTAACGAAAAGCTGACAGTTGACAGCTGGCTGTCATTTCTAAAATGGAAAAACATAGCTTCTGTGTTAAGCGAATATACATAAGTACATAGAAAAGTAGCAACCCTCGTACATTTTTGTTGCAAAAATTAATATGTGTGCGTGTAGGTAAAAATTTTACGAAACTCGCTTCCACTGGCGGCCATAAACCTCTGGAATTAGAACAAACAAAAATAAATATGTTTTTACATACATTTCCTTGAGGTATTTATTTTTATGGTACAAGATTTTCTCATTCTTTTTGCCGACCCATATAATTATATGCATTCATGTCATGACAGAACGTATAATTTTGACGTATGCTCACCATTATAATTTGTTTACAGCATAATGCGGCAATCATTTATATATTTTCCGCTTTATTGCTTCATTTGTTTAACACAAAATATTTGAAAAATAATATAGTTTTCGACTCCCCGTTGAAATAGAATTTTTTTCCCCGGGTTGTTTATAAGAAACTCAATTATCAATTTCACTTCCATTAGTGTTTATAAAGATTGACAAATTGATTTGTGCATATTTAAATGGCTATCTATTGCATTAACAGCGGGTTGCCGAAAAGTTGAGATATAACAGAAGAAATGTGAAGACCGCTCGGGGTTTACTTACTTTTTTTAAAAAAATTAAGTATTGCTGAAATTTTCCTTTCATGCAAAGAAATGAATAAATGAAGTGAATCGTGAAAGTGTGTCAATCTGGATATACGTATATATTTATAGATATATATTTTTCTGTAAACAGTTATATTTTGCTTCAACATAAAACACCATTAATTAAACATACCTTTTCTAATGCTAGACACGCCATATCCTTATAATTTACGATCGCAAGAAAGACACCTGTGATCGCTGTTGTTGTTTTGTTTGATTGATTTCCAGCTTAAAAGATGGCATACAACAGCCACAGAAGAATCAATAGCACAGCCAAAATGGCAAAAGTGGACATCAAACTGCGGACTTCACTCATTTTTTAACTGCAAAATAAGAAAAAAATTTTACTGCAAAATAATAAGATTTTACCTAAGAAGTCTTATTTAATTATTTTATGAGTTCAGTGTACCAAATATACATGACAATTGCTGCTAATCAGTCGAATTTATTTTCAAATTCTTTAAAATAGTATTATTTACTGCCAACAGACTTGTTCTGTAAGCAACTGATAACGAAATAAGCGCTTAGACTGTGGGAATCCTCTCTATTAACCGCCAGTAACAGGGACCAGTTTATAATACTTAGTAAGTTCTAAACAATATGACGGATTTTCGAAACCCTATGGAGAACCCAACCACTGCAGTGCTTTCCAAGCAGATATCACAGCAATTAAAGAAAGCCTTCATGTTCTGGCAAGGAATGTACTCACAACAAGGCATATATTTACATATACAGATTGCTAGGCGGCTTTAAAATCACTAAAGGCTCTTAGCGCTTCGACAAACTTAGTGAAAGAATGACTTCATCTTTTAGAAAGTCTAACATCTTATTTCACTATAAACCTGCAATGGGTTCGAGGTTGTAGACTGCAGAAAAGAAAGAATTTATATGCCTAATACTTCTTCTAAGCAAACCTGAGGATTTGTATAGAGAAAGGGTTTCTTGATGACTTTTCAGAATTTGCACAGATAAAACTTCGTACTGCCGTCATCAGAAACACGGTGTGGTTCACAGAGGAGACAATAGAGTGATCATAAAGAAAATTAATTGCGGAATATTGATAGTTAGAACAAATTTTTGTATTGCAAACTGAAAATTATCGATAATACTTCTTGCATTCAAAACTTTCTCACTTAGGTAGATATCTTTAAGAAATTTGACATTGGTTTTTATTTAAGTCAATAATGCAATCTCTACAGAAGTCGTTTAGCTTGGATCACTATGGCATATACTACTGCCATACAAACTGATGCAACGAAATCAAATTATTCTACGAAATATTTTGAATTCGTGAAGGGTATTATAGCTTCGCTTTTTTTCTTGTTTTTCATTAGCAGTTTTATTCATAAACTAACTACTATTTTAATGCCAGTTTTAACTTTTTTTCTTTGTTATCCTCGAATAGTAAAACCTTTAGATATCACAAAGCCTAGAACCTTTTGAAACAAATGAATTAGAGAGTATAGGATTGTCTTGAGTTGAAGAGTATAGAACGTCATTGTAAAAAAATATTTAAATGGTGGAAGTGAAAGCCCCAAGGCGATTTTTTTTCATAAGTAGATTTACTCTATGCCTTTTTGTAAAAAAAATATCCAAAATAATATACAAGTAATGCAACTCGATATTTTATCAGCCAGTTCTGGAAGACGAATATTTCTAAACAATAAAAAAATTATGAGACCACTTTATCATAATTTTCAACTCACTAGCTACAGTTGAGATCAGTCAGACCTAATAAATAAAGATATATTAAAAAAAAAAATAGTTTTTTCGTTTTGTAGCAGAAAATTAATAGTGGAATTTTCGCAGAATTCTGTGGTATTTATTAACGCCGGCATAATTTTATAAATATAATAAATAATAAAATTCTTCGGTAGCCTTTACGACGAAACTATTTTAAATATTTGCAATTTAAAGACAAATTTATGAATCAGTCATCTTTGATGTGACCTTCAAGTTTTCCTTAAACTTCAGCAATAAAAAGTAGACAAACAATAAAAATTATGAAATTGCTTGAAGCTTCAAAAATCTCTGCTTAATATCTGTGGTATTCCTTATTCGCGCACCTAATTATAATGTTAGCTAATCAAAAGCTTTCATACGCTCTTTTTTTATGAGAAACATCATCATAATTTATAAAAATATATAAAACCCGACGTTTGGACTGATTTTATTGGAAGCGCGCCAAATATTTGCGCTGCTACTTTTTTGTTTATATAAAAAAAATCGAATATTGTATTACTTTTAGAAAATCAAAGTATTTAATTTTGGTCGACCGAAGCGCATTAAATGGTGGGCCGACACCCACACGACACGCGCGCTGGCGAAAGGCGTTAAAAAAAGAAGAAATTATATAAAAAAGCGTTAAAATTGCAAAAATATGCAAGCACAAGCAATAAAATTGCAAAATTTCCCAAAAAAAAATTCGAAATGCCTTTGCGTTGAAAACATTATTTAAAGAAATTTTTTTTTTCAACGAAATTATGAAAAAAAAATATTTCTTTTACATTAAAAAAAAATATGCAAATAAATTTTTTTTGGATGTTAAAGAATTTTTTTTCAATAAAATTATTAAAAAAATATTTGTCAAAAAAATTATAAAAAAAAATTTAAATACTAATTTTTCTAAAAAATATTTCTTTTGCATACGAAAAAATTTGTTTGCAAATGTACATATATAAAAAAATTTGCATTTTTTCCGAAAATAAAAATTTATATGTAAAAGATATTTTTCATTGGCGCCGCCTTAAGTCAGCCCATTTAAGTTACCATTTATCAGGGCTTATATAAAAAATATCGACCTTTAATATATGCTACATAATATGAGATATACTATTTCTATTTTATATAAAAAAATAATGCACCGTTCATAATTTCATATTCAAAAATATATAATTTTATAATATATGTACACATGTATGTATGTATGTGTATATTGTTCAATTAATTTTATATTCTATATATTTTTTATATTCTCACACACCTTTTCTGCAAATCACACTTGAATTGAAAAAAACTTTGAAACTTTTTTTTTGTGATAATTTGCTCTGAGAGCTAACAACTGTTGGTTTGAAGACTTCGGGTCTAACTAAAAATCCTTTGCATCTATATGGTTCAATGCAGGGGTAAATATTTTCAACAACTTTAACATTCACTCAAGTGTTATACTCAAGCGCCACAAACACACACTTATAAATATACATATATCTACTAACATATGTGTACATAATACACATACTAAATTTAAGAAACTGCTGCAAATTGCTTCTTTTTTCAAAAAAAAAAAAACGAAAAAAATATACACCATAATATGCGCGTATAAACATTTTCCTCACACGTTTGTATTTAGTCAAATCGATGTGGCAAGTTGGCAAGTAAATAGACTAGAATATAAAATAGCATTAATTAACAATAGAAAAATGGAGAAACGAAACATTTGCGGCCAACAACAAGTACAAGTATGTGGTTTGTCCAAGCGACACATTTGTGTCAAGCCAACAGGAGAAGATCCATTGCATATAAGCAAGAAAAATCGACATAAATATGCGTACATACAGACATACATACATACAGGAATACATATATACATATGTAAATATATTTTATACTTTAATAAATGTATATTAAAGCATATTTTCAAAGTAACTGAAAGTAATTTTTTTTCTTGCAAAAAAAATATTTAAAAAAATAAAGAGTACCTAGGCAATATATTAAAATTGTACAAAAAAGTGTCAAACTTTTATTTTATTTTTTTTTTTACCACTACACTTGCCAAGCACACGATTGTGTGCGACATTTTTTGGGCACGTCCGGTGTCAGTCGCCACATTTGCGTTAATTTTTTCGTTTTTTTTTTTTTTTTACTTTTTCAGTTTTCTATGCCTTAGCAGGTAATTTATCGATCGCAAGCGGCTGCGTGTCGCTGCCCGCGTTGCGCATAAATAAGCCACACCGATGGCCAACTCACCGTCAAA
The DNA here is from genome assembly GCF_001853355.1 of Bactrocera latifrons. Lineage (NCBI taxonomy): Eukaryota > Metazoa > Arthropoda > Insecta > Diptera > Tephritidae > Bactrocera > Bactrocera latifrons. The sequence continues at coordinate 126,634 of NW_017537256.1, read as the reverse complement.
CACACACACTTGCAGTTGAACAGGAATTGTCGCCGATTGGGTGGCGTGCCAGCGTTCATATCGATCTATTGTCGATTTCGCCAAATGTTTACCCAAGCATTTGACGCTCTAATAGAATTTTGAATATGCAGCAGCACCTTGCACTCGGCTAAAAGCAATTTATGCATTCGCAATGCGATTTTTGGCTTTTGCAATTGCACACAACACAATATATGAATATATACCTGCATGTATATCTGAGAATTTAGAATATTCTGATAAAAAGAGGACCACAGAACAAAACTAAGTAACGTTGTAAGCAACACTAGTGACCGAAGTGGTCTAAATATATCAGCAGACATGTCCACCTTTGGTATAACGCTGCATAAAATAGGATTACGTCCTAGCAAACTATTTCGTTCAGTCCAACTTGTACTCTATTTATTCTAGACCATAAGTTATTATAGTATTATTAGACTATGTTTTTGGTATGCTAATCACAACCGTGGCTTCAGGAAATGCTGACTATCTGTATAAATAAAGCAAGCACCGTGCCCTGCCAGTGCTTAGCAGATTTCGCTCCTCGATGTGGGGTGATTTGGAAGTCAGAAGGTGACTTTAAGCGAAACTGCCTGCAAGCTGGCTCTATATAGGAAAAGCAGGCGCCGTGCCTGGCCAGTGCTTAGGCGGCGCTCACGGCGCGAAGTCATGTCGCTGTGATGAAACTGGCTGGCAGATGGGCAGGCAGATGGCTCTATATAGGAAAAGCAGGCGCCGTGCCTGGCCAGTGCTTGAGTGACGCTCACACCGCGAAGTGATGTGATTTGAAAGTTACGAAATGACATTCTTTTTAAAAAATTTATTTATAGACAATAATTAATAAAAAAGACAATGTTCAGCTTTCGACATAGTCCAGTTCTGCATCACTTGCGATTAGATATGTAACCAGGTCTGCTTCCAAATATAGTCCATTTGGACCACCTGGTCTTTAAAGAGCAGAAACAAAAATAAATAAATTTATTGCACAACAAATGTCCATGCTATGTCCATAATTGAAATTACCGTTAGGTATTTCTATATATTTCTATAGAGATTGTATGTATGTAAGTATATTTCATATTATGAATTAAAAATATTTGTTGAAGGAATTTAAAAATAATAAATTCAACTCTTCAAATTTTCGAAATATTACTTTCGAGCATTGTTTGACAAGTATTTATGCAAAATTTTCCGTTATTTATAACAATGAACATATACCCAGATATGTACTATATATGCAAAGATTGTTTACGTCCAAGATATTTTTGTACATAGTATTATTTCTTAAAGCTATTAGGACTGTCCATAATCCTAAATAGCTGTCAGAAACACATTTCCAAAAAACAACACTACTTGTACCGTATAACGATTAGCCTTAAGCTGAGTCTACCCTGGATATCAATAGATAAACGAACACTCCACACACATCTTTTCGTAGTACATATTGATCGTTTTTGCTGTCTTCATCTTAGCCAATTTCACTAGGATAGGTTCTTTAAACTAAACTAAACTAAACCAAGAAAAAGTTAACAATCTTAAAGAAATTGTGATTTAAAATCGTCGAATAAGCAAAGAATCTCAACATCAGTTATGTATCGATGCAACATATTGTGGTTAATGTTTTCGGAATGAAGCGACTGAAGGCCATCCCAGCTAAGGTTTATTCCAAGTATTTTCACTCAAGAGCCTATTGTAAAAGCATTAATAATGATTTTTTTTTTGTCAGTCCGGGTCACATTTGATCAGTTCGTATATAATTTTCATGAATCTATGATTTCAAAGTTTTCATTTAAGCACCGTTTCGTAAATTACTTGCCTCTTAAAGGCTGCTCTCTTCTTTACTGGCAGCACGCCAGTGGTTTCTTCGCTTCGCTATTTGGCTCAAATTCGAGATACCAAGTGCAGCCAGGTTCTTCCTCACCTATTCTCTCCAACGTATTAGAGGTATTACTCTTCCTCTGCTTCTTTTCCATCCGAACAACATGATCTAGCCAGCGCAGCCGCTGTCTCTTGATTTGCTGAACTATGTATGTCAGTGTCGCCGTATAACTTGTACAGCTCATCGTTCCATCGACTGCGGTACTCGCCTTTACCAATGCGCAAAGTGTCATAAAGATAATGTCATTGTCCATGCCTGCGCACCATACTCGTATAGCAGGACGGGAATTCCCACGACATTCTAGTCTACTTAACCGGAGCGGACTCGGATTTTTTATATTATACAAACAAGGACGGTCAACTCAGCAGAATTGTGCCGCTGAGACAACAGCGGGCATTATGAGAGACAACTAGAGTTACTTCATTCGTTTCTAGGCTTCGCCGGTTGGCTTTGATTCGTAATATCACATATAAACACATACATATTGTCGAACAATTTCTCCCGAAACTCTCATGGTTTGGAATTTGAAAAGTATTTTCCTCGTTTGTTTAGCAAAATAGTTCATAAATAATAGGTTTTGATATTAATTTTGAATAACGTCGACAATTACACCCTAAAAATCATATTACTTGTATATCTACCAGCATAAGTAATCACAACAACAATTAAAACAATTACCTATGAATCTATATTTGTACATGAATGAAGTCAATCGTCATTTTTTTCATGAACTACACGTTTCTAAAGCAAACAGAACTCTTTAAATAAACATTTCAATTTAAAAAATCGCAATACGAAATTTTTAAGTCAGTCAAAAATAAAAACAATTTTTTTAAAATTATATTTATATAAAGCAATGACCCAAAAGACATGAAAACAGAATATAGTATAATGATGGAATATCCACTAAAATTTCAAGATCTTAAGATAAACACATGCTATATATACTAAATGAATATATACTCTCATATGTATATATATATAAGTACCTATGTGCATATATAAGTATGTATATTTGTATGTAGGTCTTGTGACGCATAAGTGCTCGTTTGCCTACCCCGCCCATATGTATGTACATATAACATAAATACTTGAGTACATACATACATAAGTATGTATGCAGGTGTATATGTCTTCTTAAGACTAATTCAATTCGATTTTCGGATTTTTGAGAAAAATACTATATGATGCACACACCCTGTAGTAAATGCTTTATGCCAACTTTTTGTTCGATTCGCTGCTCTCAAAGGCTTTGTTTCTTGTCGTAATTTTTATCGAAGTTGTTGTTGTTCCTGTAGCGGTAGAAAGCATTCCTGAAGTGCATAATTTCGTGCCCGTTCCGGTTACTTAGACTGTCGTGGTAACGCTTTGACATTGTTGTCAAATTTATTGGTCATGTCCGCCTGAGAGTTCCAAAACTCTTTAGCAATAAGCAAAAATAAATTTTTCCGATATTTTACTTTTAGTATATTTAATGGTGCTTGTCTGTATTAATGCTTGTTCTTCTTACTATTGTTATCTTTAGAGATGAAGCTTTTAAAAACCTACACTTGCCGCAGATCTCCAAGATTCACATTCTCAAAGAAACAGCCGAAAACTAGTATAACAATCTGTAGATATTTTTATGTGCATATGTATACTACATATGTATGTTTGTATGTGAATCTCTAAAAGCAGCAAAATAAATACAACCAGCACTCTCAATTAGTGAAACATACGTCGAACAGCTGGCAGTTGTCATTAAATGAATTTGTATGGAAGTCAAGATGCCATAAATACATACATACATATGCTGACCATACTCGACTCTAAAGCCTAAATGGATTTACCCCAGGCAGCGTTTGGAAGACTGTTTGCTGATTTTTCACACATTTATGTGATTCCGGTGGAGTCACGTAGAACGCTTTCGCTTATCGTCTGATTTTGAGAACAATATATGAACATATGTATGTAAATACATACATATGTATATATTTTTATGAGTACATTCTGAGAACTGTATATTCTCTGTTTTATATATCTTTTCTCATTTCTCTATGAAAATATGTACATATACAAAACGACCGTTCAAGCAGAGAATGTAAAGCAAAAATGCATAAATGCTTTACATTCTCTGGTTCAAGCATAGCATAAGTACAAACACAAGCATAAAGGCATCTGCAAAAGCAAAAAAAAAAAAAATACAATTGGTGTGTCAAGAAATTACTTTGCACATTTTTAGGTGCTTGCTGAGATTTACAGCCGACAAGTAAGTTGCTTTTACGATTCTTCGAATTTGCCGCTGAATGTGTGCATTAGGGTTTGGTCGTGTTATCAGGTACCGAAATTCGCCAAAATTTTTAGCTAATTTTTTGGCAGTAAAAATTCTGTAATCTGAATGAAATTCAATATTTTTCAACAATTTTAAAATGTTTACTTTCCAAAAAATTTATCCTATGTACAACACAAAGACTATTTGAAGTCCTGAGTGGATACAAAAATAACCATCACCCAAAATCATAACCGTCTCTACCGATTACGTGTACTATGTACTCAAATCTGATAAATCTTAATTACGAAACAAAGTTGTAACTTTTTTTTTGTAAATTTTTGATTTTTATTTAAACATATTTCCCACAGCAGCGCACGGATTTTTGTTTAAATTTAACAAATCAATCTTACTAACGAATAGAACAGTGAGAACTTGAAATTGAAATTATGTGATACGATGGTCTTCATTTAAAACATAGAAATAACCTTATTCATATATAAATTTAAAATTAAGTGTTACTATTTGAATGCCGAATTACCATGAGAAGGATTTGCAGGAAAAATCGTATATTTATACATTATATTTGTGTGTGTAATAATTGTTTATATATAGATGTTAATTCATCAACTAATACAATTAAGTTTATTCCTCATTGTCCGAATACCAAGAAAGGCGTTCTTCGTAGAACTTTATTACCATTTGTGGAATCTTAACATTAGCAATAGCTGCCGGCACCATTTCAGCTTGATCGACACCCTTAAATTGAATAAGGAACGTCAAGCCGCCGCTGGAATCTGAGGCGCCGAGAATTTTTTCCGCTTCTAAACCTCTATCGAAACCAGTCCGTTCTGAGGTACGTGATGAGACGTCGGACACTGACTCATTGTCCGTTTCGGATTTTAATGAATCCCGGCGCTTCTTCTTGCTACCTGCTGGGGAGGAAAAGACAATTATTTAAAAATTCAATCCATAAATGGTATACAAGGACTTACCGGACGTTTTCTCTTCAGACTTGCGCTTATTGCCGGCTGCACTGGTGCGACCACTGCTACTGGCTTCCTTTTTACTGGATGATTCCTTTTTTTCTGATTGCTTGCTGGAAGCTGCAGGCTGTATAGTGAATTAATGATAAATTACACCTTTTACTATGTTATAATTACATTAAATATACATATATTTCTTATTGAAAACAAAACAAAATTATGTTTGCTATAAATATATCCAACTATTCTAAAAACGAAAAAAAAAACTACAAAAAACACCAAATTAGGTTATACCGAAACTATAATACCCTTCACCAAAATAAGGACTTGATTTGGATCGGTCGGTTTGTATGTTCATAGAGGGAAAAAGAGCAAGAGAGAAATTTCTGATCGATATCTCAAAAACCTAGGTAACTAGTTCGTTTATATTGTATTAAAACGTCTTTGCTCGTTAAGCTTATCATTCACAAATATATATTTTTATAAGCTTTCCTTCCGTGTGTTACTAACACAATAATATATTTGAATATTGACACTCCCGTAAAACCATAAAAATTTTGTGACAAGAAGCATGACAAAAAAAACTAGATTACTAATGTGATGAAATTACGTGCCGATTCGTAAAATAAACAGTATGACATATGATAAAGCTAAATTTTACTATCGACTGCTTAAAATAAACTCGGATTAGTCATTTATATAACTTTAAGCGGCAAATACACACACTTCCCGCCAAAATCAAAATTAATCATCTTCAAACAATTACACATTAAAATGAATTCATAAAAATCTTACCTCTTCTTTCGCGCGATCTGCTTCGTACTGTTGTATTAAATCTTGGCAATCCAAATTTTCTACAGGTTCCCATGTATTTTCTTCTTCAGGATAACCTTTCCATTTAAGGAAATATTCAACCTAAAATATTTTCAAAGCATTTTTAGTCTTAATATTTTTGATATATGTACGTACATAAAAGTAAATAACTTATGTTGATGTGGGTATGATAAACTACTAACCTTTCCTTTACGCACGCGGCGCCCACAAATTTTTTCGACTGCATACTCCTCTTCTTCTGATGACTCGGCAGCAGCGTCTGTGGCAGCCGTTGATTCAGATTTCTTTGATTTCATATTTGACTGGTTAGATTTTGTACTTTTCAGAATAATGCCGATATAAATTGAAGAAATATTATTTTTACTTCCTATTTGTAAACAACCAAAGATAGCGAATTCGAATACGTCGTATTCAATTGTAAAAATGCATATTAGTACGAAATCGGTACAGCAACGCCGTTAAATATATTCATTTCCACGCAATATATAAGAAATTATATCACTAGATTAGAAACACTCAAAATATTCATTTATACACAGGGTTTTACTCACAATTGTTGTGTGGCTAAAATGTTTAAAATATTTTCACCTAAAATTAACTTTATCGTCAAACAAATATTTGCACACCAGCAAAAGTTGAAGTGTTTAGAAGAAGAAACGAATTCGGCGTGGAAAATGAAGCGCAAAAACGTTATGGAAGGCAACGCTCTAAAATTCAGGGTTGCATTGCGACTTATTCGCAGTGTTGGAAAAGTACAAATATTAGTCGTAAATAACCGAAAGAAATATTTATAAATATAAATAAAATTTATAATCTGTTTAAATGAAATGAAATTCAAGCAAAATAGTAATAAAAATTATTTTTACTCAGTGTTCATTTATGGTATAATTAGCGTTAATGACCGATGGAAACATATCGGTGATGTTATTGAAGTCAGAATTTTTTGTTATATATTTGCTTTAATTTTTTGAAATTATTTATATATATAAAACATTTTAATTACCTTTGAAAATAAAACCTGGGCGTAATAATAGAAAAAGATTACATTGATAAAGAAATTAATTCATGTGGGTATAAAAATGAAATATACGAAAATGAAATTGCAACAGTGCATGCCACATTCAGGCGTAAGTCGTAATTATTTCGAAGGGGGTCGTTGTTGCAATATGAGGCTTCTAAAACCGCCTTTGTGATATTAATAATTGAAATAACGTAACATTTAATATAGAAACAGTTATATCGCATTGCAGAAAAAACGAAGTATGTGTCGAATGAAAGTAAATTAGTATATCTCTTGGTCTCCATTTTCAACATAAAATTTAAATAAATGCCTCTTTTCTGAAAATATGTAAAAAATTATATACACAACTTGTATTAGACTTTTGCTTATAGTTTATTATATAATTAATTATCGTACTATCATCAAATTTATTATTTTTTCATCAATGTGCTTTTCTTGTTGATTTTTTATATCCCCTTTCTAATATTTCATTTTGAATTTTTACATTTCCCTTTCATTAAATGAGTACATTTGTTGAAAAATTCTTTACATACACAAGTTTAACTAACATTTCTTCCATTCACTCTTTCTGGGTGCTATGCGGTTATTTCCACCATCTGTTGCACATGATTACAGAATTTGTGAACTAAAGTTATGTGGTACTATAAAAAAGCATTTGTCGTATAAATTTCTCAATTGAAAATCGGGGAAGGATAATTGCTACGGAATTGTAGCATTTTTACAGTACTTATTGGATTTTCTGGTCTACTCATTGCTCTTATAGAGCATGTTGAAATTTACTGTACATATTGCCATTCTAATAAGCAGCAATTTTTTGTTTTTAATTTCATACTTTTGTATTGTGTTGATTTTGTAGATTTATATTTTTCGTGAGTAGCATTACTGCACCGCAAACTCTATAAAGCGAAATATTGTTGTAGTTCCAGTAGTTAAGTCATTCTCAACATGAACACATTTGTTCCTAGAAGTCTGTGTACCGCTGCCGGAGGTTTTGACGCTTCGCCACAAAGTTCATCTAATTCAAAAATTATTGATTTAAATATAAACTGTTTGCACTCAATTTCTTTTTTACAACTCACTAAACGCGTCTGGCGTCGTTCACGACATTGCTCATACTGATGCAGCAAATTGGGACATCGCAAACTGATGAATTCTTCCGTTTCCCAAAATAAGCCAGGTCGATCCACATAACGAAGCAGGAACTCCACCTAATAAAATTTAAAAAATTATTAAAATTTTAAATAAATTATTGAAAATTATTGTCACCTTTCCACATTTATTTTGTTTGCCTAAAATGCACGCAACACCATTCTCAGGGAACTCTTGTATACAAAATTCTTCTTCGTCATCTTCTGATGTTTCTACAACTTGTGGTAAATCTTCTTCTTCTAAGAGGCCGCTTTGAGTAGTGACATTACTTTTATCGAAGGAACCAGCAAATGTTAACGGATGCTCCTTTAAGTAATCCTGCGCATCCTCTATCGTTTTAGCTATACTGAAAGTACCTTCGTCTTCCAAATCATCTTCCTCATCTAATTCCATTTCATCTTCAGCTGAAGGACCTCGCTGACTACTACCTGAAGAATCATCTCCACCACCGGCACCGCCGCTGCCGCCAGAGCTGCTACTTCCAGCCTGACTTGCTTTCAGTTTTTTCTTCTTTTTCGGAATCACTCTGTTTCCACCATCATTTTCCTTAACATCTGGATGAAACCGCACTTTTTTTGAACGATGATCATTTTCGTCTTGTGCACTGCCACCGGAAACTGACGCCGCAGCTGCTGCCGCCGCCGCCGCCGCGCTAGTACTAGGACCTAACGAATATAAAGCCGCCGTCGCTTCATCGACGGACGCCTGTTCACACTCCGGCGAAGACGAAGCTGATGAAGCCGAAGATGCGGACGAGGTGGAATTGGTGTCGTCTGCTAATGCTTTCTTATTCGCACATTCAGCTAGAGTTGTTTCCTTGAGGTTCTTGGAGATCTGCTTAACTTTTGTTTCAAAGGCATTACTATTGTTGCTGTTGCTGCTACAATTACTGCTGCTATTGGAGCTGTATTCACTAGGCGCTTCGGCAGCATCGTTTACTGTATTGTTGGAAATGGCTATTTTTTCATTGCTGATTACGGACGTATTACTTTCTGCCATATCCGAGTTTATATTAGCAATATTAACAGTTTCGTGCGCATCAAACACTTGTGCGGTGTTTGTATCATTTGTAATTTCAGCGATGTGAATTCTTTTATCAAATTTATCATCAATGAGACTGCTATTCTCCTCGAGACTATCGCATACGCCGTCGCCTGCACTTTTCTCAGTCTTGTTTTGGGAATTAAGGGAAATTGCAGGTCGATTTTCAGCTTCAGTATCCGATTTTTGTTTATCATTTCTGTCGCTAATGCCTTGCGCTGGCAGCGCGGTATTCGCTGTTGAACCCTCACCTTGTCCAACATCATCTACTACACATTTCTTCTGTAAAGACTTATCCAGCGAATCACTGCCAGCCGAATCGTCATTTTTGGCGTCCATTCTAATTGGCGCCGTTGCGACAAATCCAAACGCACTTGTTGTTACCAAGCCAAACGCCCCGCACCGCACCGTCTCTTGATGAACAATTCCTGTTCAAACCTGCCAAATACCCTATCGTATTGGGACTACGAACGAAGGTACTGACGTATGAAGAACCACAATGATGTAAATGAATTTTCGCCAATGCTTGTTTTTACACGTTTCCAGAATAAAAAACACGTCAGCGGTATTTTTCCTCTAAATTTTTGTGGACTTTTGTATGTAATTTACGTTTCTGGCCTAATTTTCCTTTGATTCATGCAGCAAGAGGTGAAACTTTGTTTAAAATGTTTTTGACGTTTATTCGTGATTTTTTTGACACCGCTTAACGAAGATGACACAAGGCATAAAATACGAAGATAGTGGTAAAATGAAATTTAGAAATATTGCATATGTTGCTAGAAGTTAAAAATGTTGAAAGAAACTTAAAATGTTGCCAGGTATAAGAGGCGTTGCATAATGGCAATATAAGGGGATTGAAACTCTTTTGAAGATTTTTCAGCATCGAGCATGACTTACGCAAAATATTTCTAATACGCTAGAAATGTTTTACGTAAGTCATGCTCGATGCTGAAGCGTATTAGAAATGTTTTGCGTAAGTCATGCTCGATGCTGAAAAATCTATTTGATGTAAAAAATATATCAGTACACTATTAGGTTCCTCAACTTCCACATAAAGTTGTCTTTTGGTGGTAATTATCATACGTTAATTTGTTTTTTTATTAATTTTTTTTATTAACCCGTTTGGAAATATTTTGTGGGTTAACCTCAGAAAATCTTATACCTGTGCTTTTCCAGATAAAAGTAGTAATGAGCTGAAAGTATTTAAAAATCTAAACAGTAACAGGAATTTACAATGTTTCTTTGCAATATTAAAACCTATGTACTAGGGAAGTAATTTAATATAAATTAAATTATCGTATGGCCTGTGGATCGATCAATAATCCATAATAATGTTCCCACGACAGTCGGCTCTACGTAGTCGGAACCGAACGGGATTTTTATCCAACCAAGGACTGTCTACTCGGCATAATTCTGCCGCTACAACTAGTTTCAATATACCTATCGGCTCCCCAAATATAAAAATTAAACTATTTTTTTTTTGTTCTTTAATTTTTTATTTGTTTTATTAAAAAGTTGAGTGCAATTTAGTCAAAGAAAACAATGGCTTATATAAAATACGCTTATTTCATTTTAATACAAAAAAGAAACAATGTTTTAATTGAAAACAGAAAAACTAAAAATTTCAGATAGACTAGACGATTTACTTTTTGCTTGCTAAGCAGAATTTACATTAAAAAAAATTATGTATTATGTATATTAAAAATAAATTAAGTCAAAAAAATTAAAACTATGAAACAAGTAAACTCTGAGAATTTCAATGAATGCTTAGAAAACGTTCGCCGACGAAGTTTTCAACAAAAAAATTAATTTACGACAAAAATAAATAATTTACACGTTATTTTAAACAATTTAGAAAAGAAATACTTTTTTGCGAGTTAAACTTAACGCGTTTAATACGACTTTTTTTGGTTTTTTTAAGAAAGAAACGAAGGGCAATAAAGTTAGCAATAACGCAGTACACAAAATAAAAACATTTAAATAACATTTAAAAACGAAAAATACATAAGTTTGAAACAAAAAAAGAAATTATTGCCAAAACACATATGTATTTGTATATATATAGTATACATATGTACAATTCTACAAAAACGCGCATGTGTAAAAATGAGGCACATTTAAGTGAATCCTTTGCTTAAAAATTGAGTTATACAAAAATGAAGGATAAATAGTTTTATGTTATTACAACATAAATAACAAGTTCGTTTCCTTTTATATTTCAAAAATGCATAAGATTTATACGTATTAAAGACTAATATTTTAGTTAATTTTTTTCTGTATTGAAGTTAAAGAGAATTTAACGGTGCAATGCGCATGGCAGCGGGCTGATTTGTGAGCGTGAAATATTTGTTGTTGTTAAATGATGTAGCATAAACATTAATTTATTGTGTATAATTTCAGAATTTATAAAATGTTGAATTTTAAATTTATGCGTAGCCATATGATTTAAAATAAAACATTCATTTCGAAAATGCAAAGCTGTAAGTTAGTGGTTCGACCCTCATCTCAACTCCCCTAAAGGCATCATTGAATCCGCTCGTGTCTTTTTTCTTCATTATTACCATTCATAATCAAATTACGCTTAGCTGTAGTAATTTTAAAAGAAGATCATATATGTAAATGACACCCTACAACAACAATTAGCAATTGATACTGCCCGAACATTTGTTGCGGATGACCTTTTTAGTTTTTTTAAATAAAAAAATTGTATCGAATCGAAAAAAGAATCAGAATAAATGTGATTGCCGAAGTGAACAAGTCTCTGATTTTTTAATTGTGATTGCCGAAGTGAACAAGACTTTGATTTTTTTAATTTGTACAACAATTAAATTTGTCTTCAATTTTTTGGGTTGTGATTTTTGGTAGTCCATGTATAAATATATAAAATATTTTAACTAATAGCTTTGCATTAAAAATTTTTTTTTAATATTTTATGACTAACTTGTATATATGTATATATTTTGAAAATGAATGTGTGTAGATAAAAAAAAGAACGATGTTTACGAATTCTCAACTCAGTTATGTAACGTATTATATAAAAAAAAATATAATTCATCAACAGCATTGCTACTTTCTGTATTAGCCAAATTTGAATGCTTGAAACACGCTAATTTTGTTTTTCAAACGGATACGATTTTCAGCTTGTTTACAATTATAATATATTATTACTAAATTACTTGATTTCCCCACAATACAAACACCACTGCCCACCTGGTCACAACACTATGCGCACTGCACTAAAATTGTTTCAAATGAGTTTATCTTCAGTAAAAAAAATCTAATAAAAACAAAGTGAACACTACTACGTAATGTTCAAAATTTACGATTTCGACTTATAGAAATAAAATGTTTCATTTCGGTAATTTCCGCTAGTTGCTTGTAGATTATTGCCATTATTCCTAGATATTTTTTTTTAACTTTTACTATAATATCGCAATACATTTACAATGTTTTGCAATGTTCGTTTTTTCTTTACAATTTTTTTTTTTAATTCATTATTTCGCGAAAAAAATCCTAACGATAATTTCAATACACGTCTCAAAGATGTAAAAAAACAAAAAAAAAAAACGAAAAATAAATTAAAAATGATTCCGCACTTAAAAAAATTACTAATTTCACATAAAACGAGTACGTATGCTGTGTATGCGATCTCCGCTTTTAACGAAATGAGAATTAGGCATTGTGAAATCGTTTGCTTATTCGTTTTCCTGATTTTCCGTGTCACCGGTCGTTTCATCTAAGGCGCTAGCGATATTGCGCTTGCTCGCCGACTTAACCAATTCCAGATATTTTTCGCCATCGAAGCGAGTGCTTTCATCCGTTAAATCCTGCAGAGTGTAAACAGAAAGAGAGAGAGAGGGGAAGAGAGAGAAAATAATATAAAACAAATGAAAATAATTAAGAAATATAAAATAACTGAATATAAGTAAATTAAAGTCAAATAAAAAATATTATTTTAAAATTAAATATATGCAAATCTACATTAAAAGTCATTGCAATATGGAGCAAAATGCAAGTAGTTAGTTACAAATATTTGGGCTTACCTTAAAGTAAAGGACAGTTAAATTTATTTATTGGCTTAAGCGTGACGATGAAGCGGGATAATGTTGGTGATGGCATATGGGGACTAAAGCGATGAAAGTATGTGTGTGTGAATGTGTTATTTGCAAAGTATGCGTTGATTTCAACTGCTAAAAGCGCTATTTTTTAGGTGTTTATATAATTTATGCTATTTTTTTTTATATCCGTCAAATCTTGCTAATGGTTTGTGAGCGATTGTGTATTAATGATTGAAAGTCACAATGAAAGAGAACAAAAATAAGAAATAGAACAAAAAAAAATAGGCGGATACACATAAAAAATGTTAAATAAATGTAAAAAATAATAAATAAAATCATGTTAATATAATAAAAAATAAAAATAAATGAAGGGTAAAAGTGCACAAGGCGATATAACGAAAGCAGTTACTGATATAAGCATATTATATGGGTGTGAGTTGTTGTGTAAATGCGTGAGTAATGTGAAATTGCTTCCAACACACCATGTTTATAGTCCATACCGTTAACACAGCTGTAGGCATGCGTTTAGTTTATCCATGTTTAGGTGAAGTAAAGCGTTATAAGCCAGATTTTTTTTAAATAAGTATAGATATAATATTTAAACAATTAAATAAGCTTTATTATATTTCCAAATGAATCAAATACTGGTTTCAGAGATACCTAAGAAAAAGTGTGTTTATCAAAAAATACATTCTATGCATATTAAGTTTGTTTTTATGTAGGTATATGCATATATACTTACGACGGCAAAAATTATGACAAGTAATTTAAATTAAAAGAAATGCATATAGGTGTGTTTACAATTAAATAAAATTCTCATATATACTTAGTACATATTTACGCATATGTAAGTGCTGCTTTCATGTTTTTTTTATAAACCTTACAACTACGTAAGTGAAGTTATGCACTTTTAAAGTGTAATAACTGAACAATTGCTTCGTTTTTATAAAATAGAAATGATATCAAGTGCTGGCAGGCGAAAGTAATAGCGGTTATATGTATGTATGTAAAAAACCGAATTATAGGGAATATTGGGTTAGGTTAGGTTAGTCTGCCAGGTTAAGGAACGAATTATGCTTGGTGCTTTGCAATATCAGCACTTCTGAAAATGAAATCATCAAAAATTTCAATTTTAAATATTACATACATACATACGTATATATGTATTTATATACAGTTAATTAAGCTTCTTTGCTGTAAAAATGTATACTATTGTAAATCCTTATGCCAGCACTTGATTTCGTAGCTCTGTACCATAACCGTCTTAATAGTAATTACTTGAATGCATAAAGTACTTAAAAACTAATTTGCAATTTTACCCTACACCAAGTATAGACGCCTGCAATCGTACAATGAGTTAAAGTTGTTGCGTGTATTTACAGTAAAAAGACTTCATACTTTCACAGAAAAACATTACTTCATTTTAATTGCAAATATTTGTTAAAGAAAACTTCAAATTTCGTAAATACATTTCATTGTACGACAGCAATACTTATTTGCGTTAATTATGTGTATGTATGTGTGTATTTATGGTGATTGCTTTTACTCATTGCATATTTGCTTTACTAAAAAACTACAAAAATCTTTGGGTTTCTCGTGAAACATAGTGTTCACTAGGAGTTTTCTAATTTTTCACGTTTTTCGTTTTTGTTTTGGAAAAAATAATAATTTTTTATTCACAACATTTTGCATGTTTTTTTTTTTTTTTGTTTTTGGTTAATAATAATCTGTTTCACAGCCAAAACACAGATTAGTTAAATGTATAGTACATTTATTTAATTTTTTGATTTTGTTTTAGAAACAAAAATGGTAATTATAGCATTTCACATGTCCAAAAAGCTTTGCTTTAAAACGTTAAAATTCGTATTTTGAATACAAATTTAAAATATGTATGTAGTTAATTTCAAGTATGTTGGTTAAATTTACTTTTTTTTGTATTATATACAAAATATATAAACACTTTTCATATAAATAATCATACTTTAAGGAACGAATATTTGGCAAATGTGTGCAGTTAGTTTTTTTTTATCTCAAATCTTTTATAAAAATATATCTCGTATTTGGTCATTAAGCGGTGATTATAAAAAATATTATTCATACGAAAATATGCCACATTTTCTGACATATTTTGACTTTTTCGCGTGATTTTTATTGTTGCACAATGCATTGGATGCAACTCGTTATTATGAATTTTCCAAGAAAATAAAATATAATATAATAAATAAGTGAATATTTTTCGGGTAATTTAATTACCATAATCGCTTAAAGTATTACAAAACTCGTGTGCTTTTGCAACAACATACACACAACATTAGTAATCAGTTAATGTGAGTATTTGATTTCTAATCAAATCTAATCTGCTCAAAATTAATATTGAAGCATAAACGTGCATTGTATGTGGGATAAAGTAGCAAAATTTTCAAAATGATTCTACATTTGAAATGTGCATTTCTGAGATTTTTGTTAGGTACAACTCGTTTTGTCGCAGTTTAAGTATAAATTAAATTTTTCGTGCTGAATTTAAGTACGATAAATTGTTGTTTAAAATGTAAAATCATTTGTTATAGATGTACAAATTATTATTATTTTTTTCTTGAATTGGAGCATTGAGTTAATTAGTGCGTATTTTCTTATGGTGCACGTCTAACCTCGAAAACCATTCAAACTCAATTTCTTTGTACAACCCGTTTCTCGAAATATTAGTCGCATGTGGAGTTTGAGCGATATTCACGTAAAAATTTTGGCCGTTCAACGGCACGTCTTTGATTGGCCACAACATCAGCCGTTATTACTATCTCAGTCTGCATATATTTCGTTTCGCTAACAAACTCAACATCCGTATCGTTATCTTCATCGTCTATGATTTCAATAATATCATTATTGGCACCGGCGTCACGTCTAATGTTTCTAGCTTTGCTAGCCAATTTGGACTTAGCATACTTGGTTCTGTCACCCTCAGGCGGGTCAGTTGCGTCAGCTGTTACTTTGTTGTCATTCGCATTCGATTCCAGCGATTTGCTGACAGCTTCAGTTGGCTCTTGGATTACAGTGCTCTCCACTATAGAGGAAATCAATTTGATTTGCTTATTCAATAACTTTTGCGGCTTGTTATCCATATTGGCATTTGAAAAGGCGCTGCTATTGGCGCTGTTCCCGTTATTGAAGGACACAGATAGACTGTTAGTGGGCGCTGCTGCTTGGGTTGGTGCTGTTACACCTGCACTATTGTATGACATGTTGGCATAGCTAAAATTGGCTGTACTGGGACCGTTACGGACAGACATAAACTTTTGTTGTTGCTGATAGTGAATTTGTTGTTGATTACTGTTATTGGCATTTGTATCGGTGCGGTGATGATTATACGCACGTTGATATAAATTATTTGTATTGTTATAATGACGTTCTGTGTGGTATTGTTGTTGCAAATGCTGTTGTTGCTGTTGTTGGAGCGCATCGTAGCCCTCCTCGTCAATACTAACTATTTGACGATTAAAAAACCCTTTACGTTTGATATGTAACGGTGTGTGCAGTTCAAACTGCTGACGGTTATGTATAAGTGGACAACTAGAGTGCATGTGCATAGCCTGTTGTGGTTGTTGTTGTTGTTGTGTAACAACTGCAGGCTGTTGTGCCGGCTGCGCTGGCATTGTTGTATTATTCTTTGTGTTCATACTTAAACTACTAGTTACATTAGCACTAACAACACCGACACCAGCAGAGCCGACTACTGTGGCATTAGCATATGAACTATTAATATTATTATTACTAGCAATTATATTTGGCATAGTAGTACTGGGCGTAATTGCAATTGCAGTGGTAGCAGTAGTAGTAGTAGTAATAGTAGTAGGAGTAGAAATATTACTATTAGTAGTAGTTATGGAAGCAACACGGAATATCGGTGCTGTATTAGTAACGGTGCCTGTAGTGGCAGTGACTTTGGTTACCTTATTGCGTACGATGGCTGGAAACTTTTCGCAGATTTTTTGCCACTCCAATGGCAAGGCCCATGAGTGTGGGCTCTTCGAATAGTACAACAAATGCTCGTATTCGTGAACAATTCGTGCTGCAAAGCAAGCGATAAAATGTTGCACATAATTAATAAACATGAATAAAAAGTATAATTCCTTGCGGCAACATGTGTGAAACTTACATGAATCGCCGCTGACAGTGCCAGCGGTGGCGTTTTCATTTTTTCCACGTACAGCTGTTGAGCTAGCAGCCGCTTCTGGTGTGGAGTCTTTTCGTGAGAAGTGACTTCTGCGTGAACGTGATAGACCATTGCTTTGGCCGGCAGCTGAAACGTAAAACGCCAAATTAGCATCTCTTACACAAATCAGTTAATTTTCAAGTAAGCTAATCAAACCATTTGAATCTGCAAATACTTCATCATCACCATCGTGTAGACTGCTGTTGACACCCTGTACGGCCATGTAATTTAAACCGATACCACTATCCGCCAGCGGTGGTGCAGCGGCATGCAATGGTGTGCCCATCATGAATTGTGGCGCACTCATGGGCGTTGACGGTGTTGTTATTGGACTCACAATGCTGCCATCAAAAGCTGCGCCAGCCTCGACTGATGCCAAGAATTCAGCGCTGCTAAAGTAATCGTCCAGCACTAATTTTGCAACCTAACGGAACAATAATTTTTTTTTACTTCATCAGAAGTGCATAAATTGGCTGCGTACTCACCCGTACGAGATCACAACAATCGCCGGTGATTTTGATGAGATGCTGTCCCACGTTCACCGTGTATTTGTATTCACCTAAAGAAGCATCATTGGTGGAAAATGAATGCAATAACATTTGCTGATTAGGGCGCAACACTTTACCAGCAGCTGCAGCTGCGGCAGCAGCCGTAGGTGTGGAAGTGCTACCAACGACGGCGCCCATCATATTCATGACCTGTTGCTGTTGTGCAGCAGCTGCTGCCGCAGACGCAGTCATGAAATTTTGCGCCGAATTGAAGCTCAGACGATTGGCCAGACTGCTGTTGCCAGGACCGCCAACACCGGGGGTACGTGGCGTAACGGCCTCATCGGAATTGGAAGACGCTAATGAAGAGCACGAGCCACCGCCACCCGCATGACCGCTACCCATGGCGGGATCGAGACGTACAGGTGAAGCATTGCGACGAATAGTGTCTTCGATGAGTTGTTTGGCATAGCTGTGAGAGGGGAAATTAATAAATACATAAATATTTGTTAATAATATTTGAAAAACGTTTTTGTAACAATAATTTTCACTTTCACTACCGACTTTTCAACACTTTTAAATAATAATTATTAATTTGGGTTTTAAAGTCATTAAAGCATTGATATAGGCGGATTTTCGAATCCAGAAATATTTCTTCCCAATTATATCGAAGTTGTTGTTGGGTATACTTACTTTATTTTCTCCTCAGTCGGTCCGGTAATTTGCACCAAACGTTCCTTAGCGCCGGGATTTACTAAATTGAATACAATTAAGAGTTATATAACAACTTGAAAAATGGCTGTCAATCTCGATAAGTTGCTTTTCACATATTAAGGAAGCAACAACAACTATTTAAAAGCTTAGCCATAACAAATTATGTGTATTATATTTAGTTGAGTATGAGGGATATACTTAAAACTAACATAATATTGAAAAATGTTTGTATATATTTATGTATGTATGTACAATTAAAAGCATATTTTATTGACTTCAAGCATGCATTAAAAAATATTAATCTCAAAAAAATTTTTTTTGCATGCTAAATAATCCAAGTGCCTGTTACAATTAGTTTAATATGCGTTCATGAAAAATTACAACGATGAGATGAAATTTGGTCATGTTAATTAAACAATTTAAAAAAATAGTCATGTATTTAATGTACATTTTTGAGGTTATGAACAGCTCAACTTTTGTAATTTTAGTTACAAATGATTATTATGAATGCTTAAACTGAAAATCTTTAGCTGCCAACACATAATTGCTTTAAAAAAAGACTTATATAATATCCGTTTAATAATAATAAGCAACCGCAAAACTATATAATCTCCGTTTATTAATAAAAAGCAACCGCAAACAATGTTAATAGCGTACACAGTGCCATATCCCACAATTAAATGTGTGAAAATAATGTAATTATTTGCAGGAATGCGTGAAATACTGTTGATTTAAGCGTTTTTAACTGACATGTACATGTACATGCTTTCGTTTACCTCTTTGGAAGGAAATTATCGTTTCACTTAACTCCTCAATCATATGGACACGTCGGCCTTTAATGCCCATTACTTTTATGCGCACGCATTATCCAAAGAAATAGGCAAAATACAGATCGTTTGTAGTAATTAAATATGTGGTAGTTTATAGTAAAATTTTAAAATAGCAACAGATATTTTAGTGCTTTGTTTTTGTTTTTGTCAGAGTATTAACAATTTTTTTTTTTTCTTATTCACATGCATTACATATTCCTATATACCTTTTCCCGAATCCGCATTACGTATGACCACTTCGTCTTTGCAATAGGTTTTGCCCGGTATTTTGGTTGGTTTCAGGAACTTGCCCGAATTTCGTATGACCTCGCCTGGTGCCAATAGGAGTTGCGTCTGTTGCGCCGAACCAACAGCGGCTATAGCTGCGGCCGCTGCGGCGCCAGCCCCACCGAATGTGGGGGAGGTGCTAAGGTACCCGCTTTGTGTTGGATCAATATGTCCATCGGGTAGCTAAATAATAGCAAAGAAAAATTATTTATATATATTGTTGAAAGCGAAAAAATATCACTACAAATCACACTCACATCGATGTTGGTTACTTGTTTGGTTTTATAATACGAATTGAAGCCATTGTCCTCCCAGCCTTTGGCGCGTAACTCTATCAATTCGAGCAGATTCAGTCTCGTCATAATATTTAAGCGTTCGTCCTGCGAAGCATTGCGGAAAACGACAAATGCACGATCTAGTGTATCTTTCGAGACGGTCTCTAATTGTGGACCGTGTATGCGTAGATTTTGCACTAGCGCCGCCATTGGTTCCGTATTATTGATGCCCGATTGTAGAGTCAACGCGACATTCTCAATCAGCTGTATTAGCTCCTCGATTAGCATATAATTGTTTTTCAGTGAAGAGCGTGATTGTGATTTTAGTGGGCGTGGCGCCTCAACATTTTTCACTGTACGTCCAATGTGTGCCATTGCTTCTATGAATTGTATTTATATTAAGGTTATACTTTGAATTAAATGTTTTAAATCGTCTACTGATTTCGTAATTTAATATTATTTAATTTTTATTTTCTTTTGGTAGTTTTCTTTTTTAGTAGAAACGATGCGTGGAACTATAGTTGGTTATTTTGTTGCTGTGTGTGTGTTTGAAGTAATTTTCTTGTACAAAAATGCTTCAAGTAAAATTGAAGGAATATCGAGATAATCTCAAACGTCTGTTCGCACCTCCCCCTGCAAAAAAAAAAATTAATTAATTATTATATGAGAACATAATGCAATATGCATAACAAACACCATTTAAACTGAAATGGTATGTTTTAATTATTTTAGTATTGATTAGCTGCCGCTGAAGCCCTACTACGATTACAACTGTGTCATCTATGCGTAATGCTTCTATTTCCATCTATACTACTATATATTTCTAGTTACAATAAGTAGACTGAATAATTATGAAATGTTGTTGATTTTCCCAACGTGCGTTGCTAAGATATAGTATATCTCGCTTTATACGATTATTTATGGTAAATTGCTAATGTCCTTACTTTTGTAGCTTCTTTTAATAATTCGTGTTTTTCAATATTATTTTGTGCTGTTGAAACGTTTGCTAATTATTTTTTTTAAGTAAAATTATCGTTACGGCTACTTGCGTACTTTATCTTATTGAGACTGATAACTAATTTCCTTGTGTACGTCTCATAAAAATTTATAGTTTGTTTGCATATTACGCCTATTTGGATTTAATGCGTCAACTTTTTATCTTTCACATCATTTTATGGAGTTACTTTTTTACATACACACTCACGTAATTAAGCTGAAGGGCCAATATTCACCATAAGCCGCTATAGCAAGAACATTCACTATAAGTGTTTCCGTATCCATGTATAGGTTGCAATATAAACAAAAAAATTGCAAAATTTATTTTTGTTTACTTTATAATCGAAAGAAGCAACTATTTTAAAATATTATCAGATGCCAAGGTCATTTTATATATTGTTGTTGTTTTGTATTAACTACTACACGCTTTCGTCAACACTCTTATCTCTTAAGTTGTTGTTACAGCGGCTGACGTTATTATTGAGCTATGTACAAGGAGTGTTGCGGTCTAAGTATTCAAAACAGCGTTTGCAGTTCTTGAACAAAAAGCCGTCATATTTAACGCACTGAATTGGATTCGCATTTTTTTGTAAGAGAATTGTTTTAAAGTTGTTTGATGTACATTTTATTTAAAAGTTATGAACTCGGCTAGACTATCCAAAATATGAGAGTTGCTCATCTTTGAATATGTACAAATACATTATAGTTAACAATTTTTCATTATTCTACGTACGCATTTTCATTTGCATGTTTAAAGTATAATTTCATTTATTTCACAAAAAAACTATTTAGCGAGGTTAGAGCAAACGCAAACCGCACTTATGAATATGGCAATTGGAATTATAATTTCAACAATGCGATGACACGCTTTGCATTTTAATTAAAATACTCGCCATTTATTTCTGAGTAGTTAGATCAAATTTTTTAACAAAAATTCAATAATGCCTTTGCCATCCCATATTATCAAATGGCAACTTATATTTTTTTCATATAGGGCCGAAAAATTAGTAATAGTAAATGTAAATCTACAAATTTCAGCTACATGAATCATCTAAAGACCTCATCAACAACACACATTAAACCTTCGTGTTGCTATCGACAAAAGTGCCAGCAGCCGCACTTTCGTTTCTTGTCCGTGAAGTTGGCAGCATTCACACTAGACTCCCGCCCACTCTCAAATGCCAATTATTGTTGTAGTTTTTTGCCATATCTACAGTGCGTTGATTCATATTCATTAACAAATGCGATGATGAACTAAGTATTTGGTTAACCTTACAATTAAACCTGGAATGCTGCATATGATAGTGAGAACTTGCAACATTTTTATTAGGCAGCTCCACCGTGTTCAAGTGCTACCCTATCCAGTACAAGTCAATTGGATCATTGTCGAGAATAGCAAAAATGTATTTACTCAGCACTACTGCGGACGACAGCAGAAGTGTAGAAACAAAAATAAAGCAACACAAATTAGTACGCAGAGAAATAAGCAGCGGCGTTGACTGATTTGATCACAGGAGCGATAGTCTTATATGGATTTATACAACGTTGTTTTAAATATTTTACTTTTCAAATACCAATTAAGGAGTGACAAATTATTACTTTTTAACCAGTTGTATGAAAATTAAAACATCTTTTAGACTTGCAGTCTTAATTTAGTGGATTTCAATTGCGTTTCTTCTATTTGGTTGCTGCGCCAACGTTGCCGTTCATGTTGCTGCTGCTGCTGCTCTTTATAATAGAACCGTCGCACATTTTCACAGATTTTTATAGTCGAGTTTAAACCGTAGACACATAAGTTTTTGAAACGATTTTTCATAGATTGCTAACTTATTGGCGCTTTTAGTATATATTTCCAATTATGAACACAATTTACCGAAGACTTACCAGAAATTCTGCAAATTCACACAAGAGAAAAACTTTTTACTGTTCGTCGTAGTGGATGAAACATCCAATCAAAGCAAATGATGTAAAGTTAAGGTGCTGCCGTTTTTGTGGAACATAACTAATGGTGGGAGCCGAATAGGATAGAAGTTGGATTGCTATTGGGAATTGTGAACTTACTGTTATCATTATCGTGAATAGAATTCTTTTCTGACATTTTTCACTTTCTATAGTATAATAAAGTGGATATAAATTAACAATACATATTGCAAACAAAACAGTTATCTGGAAAAGTATTCAATAAATATCCACGATGGCTTCAAGTGTTACTGAAAAAGATGACGAAAATTTGAGGCAGCAATGTGAAAATGCTTCGTTAGAAGATAAACCAGAATTTAGGAAAGCTGTGTTACCACCAATTAAGCTGGGCATGTCTTTTAGTGATTGGAAGCAATTAAAAGAAGCAGAGGAGGAAAGTAAAAACAACAAATCATCAAGATCTGCAAAAGATAGAAAATTTGCCGTTCAGCAGCGACAAAATCCACGCAATAAAAACTGGACTTCAGAAAGCCATATACAAAACCACCAGAATCAGGAAAGAATTTTTTCTAGATCGCAAAATTATAATTTGCCCAATTTTAACGCAATAACACCACAAAGAAACCAGTTTGAAAACAACCATGCACGCAATTTTAATCAAGATCCAATAATACCACCATTGGTGCCACCATTGTCTTTTGACGAGTTTCTTAATCAAGATGTTCACTGGTCATCTGGACCTATAATGCAACCTTTGTTTCCTCCAATGCCACATATGCCCCGCTTAAACCAATACAATGACTATAACAAACAATCGGGAAAAGCTAACAACAGGTTCTTTACACAAAATAATTTTTCTTCTCGAACAAAACCAAAATATGGCGACTCTGCTGTAAAAACAAACATTAAACCGGCATCAACCAAATCAATCCAAAATGAGCAACCAGTGATAAAAAATACAAAGTTGGAAGACGAAAACTTTTCAAATGTGGGACAAGATAATAAAAGACAACCAATCCGACCGCAAATATATATTCAAAAGCCACATAATTCTAGTAATAAGTATGAAAAGTTTAAATCCACATGGATAGTGAAGCCTCAAGCTCCACCAGCAATGATTGCTAATACACCGGAGGAACGCGAGCAAAAGACGCGTTTGTGGCGAGAATACCGCCAAGCTATGAAACCATTTAAGAATCGCGAGTTTAAAAATGCTAAAAGAGTAGTACAACGCCTGGGTAAAAAGACATTCGAAGAATTGGACGAAAAGGATCGGATTCGTTTAGAACGTGCAGTGGAGGCTGTAAACGCACATAAGGAGATGTTGAATGCTCGTATGGTGGAACGCTCAGCTCGGATAGAGCGAGAAGTAAAAAAGTCAGACACAAATAATGGCTCAGTGGAAAATGTTTTCAATCTACCTGTAAATTGGCATTCAAACAATTCTTCGAATCAAAATATTCGTAACACGCACGATCCCGTTCTCTCATCACGTCAAACTTTGTCGGATAGTTTTCAACCTGGCGGTGTGTTGCTACCGGGAGGTATTGTAACACTTCCCAGACCTTAAATTGTATTATAAATATAATCATAAATTGAAAAATAGCAAATATTGGTATTACAATTTGTTATTAGAGTTAATAGTAAATTGGGAATTAGCACATGGTTTAATGTTTTCTTTGGACACAAATGTTAATTTGTTTATTTATTTTCATAACAGACACTCTTGTGTAAAAACAATATTTAATCTAGACCATTACGTTTTTGGATGCTGCCTTTTTTATGATTTTGAACTATTGGTGTCTTCAGTTTCTCCAAGAAGTTCTTTCCGTTTTTCCTTGCCTCGTAATATTGCAGCTTTGAATAGGTTGCAATATAATTCTATTGCTGCTGGCGAATCATCGTTACCTGGCACTGGATAAGTAATCAGATTGGGATTGCAATTACTGTCCACAATACCAATAGTGGGTATGGCCATTTTCGCGGAATCTCGCACAGCCACATGCTGTGTCAATATATTGTTTTGTGTATTCAAAAAAATGCACAAATCAGGCAAACGCGTTACAGCACCGAATTGTACATTAGCATTAGTAAAAATACCTCCACGCCAAAAGCGTGTATGTGAGAATTCACCGGCCTCTATAGCTTTCTTCTCCACCAGATGAGCGTTGAGAGCATTCCGATTAAAGAATAGTATAATACCATCACGAAAAGCAATATGTGCAGCTATGTTTAAAGCATCACGCAGATGTGCAGCAGTTATATCTAAATCGAATATAAGGTGACCGAGACGACTGCCATATATGTAGGGGCGCATACGATCATCTAATGACCCCTCCTTGTGGCCATAATGAACTCTAGCATTGAAGAGATCGCGGACAGTGAAAAGATTATACACTTGAAAATAGTCGGGATGCTTCAATATTCGTTCCTCTATTACAGCAATATTTTCAGGATCTGTTGCGGGAGTATTTGTAGCGGTTTGTTGTAGTCGTTTGGGAATGGCGCAAACATTTCGATAAGTAAATATACGTGTACCTGAAAGATTGATTGGTTTATAAATCGATTTCAAATATATTTTTATAAATATTACCTGATTTTAAAGAGTTTTGTAACATCTTGGAACCTTATGAATTTTAACCCAATTAAGCAATAATCACGCCGTACTGCTGATGATCAGCTGTTTGAGATGCCAGTAGAAAAGTTAAATTTATAAATTTTTTGTAAATATTTTTTATGCATAAACTATTTTGACAATAGCTACTAGCAATTAGCACTATAAACTTTGCCGTAGCATACTTAAAAGAAATTGTATATGAATTTTATTTTACCAAATAAATAATTTAAAAAACATATGTTCAACCATTGTGACCGATCGCTTGCCGAAGAAGAAATATAAGTTAAACCATTTGGTTTTACAATTATGCAGCAAAACAAAGTCATCAATTTATTAAAAATCAATTTATGAATATTATTTTGGACATATTATTATGTAAGGGTAAAGAAAAATATGTTGGAAATCTTTGAAATAACGCTTTATTATTTGCAGAACAATTGATGGCGCACATAAGGTTTTAAAGAAATAAAACATGGACATAGAACCGCCCACAAATTACTCGGATTCAGCGTCGATGCAATCGAATTCTGAATACTCGGACGCTGAATGTGAACCCCATTTAGAAGACAACGAATATTTCCAAGATACAGAACGCGAACACAACGAGATTGGACATAGTATTATTAGTGAAATACGTGAAGGTTTAACACCAGGACAAGACACAATTAATGGTGTAAATGAAAGCATCAACAAAAACTCTGGTACAATTGACAATGTACATAAGTCGATATCGGCAGAATCGCTACCCATTAGCAATAGCACCAGCACAATATCTGGTGAAATCGTGAACTCATTAGGGGCTGTAAGTGTCGATGATGGTGATGAAAACCAATTTGACTATATGCATGACAATGTGTGGCGTGAACAAAAAAAGCATATATTTATATTGAGCGAAGCTGGTAAGCCCATATATTCCTTGCACGGGAATGAAGACAAACTAGCGACTTTATTCGGCGTTATACAAGCGCTGGTTAGCTTTGTACAACATGGACAAGATGCTATAACGTCTATACACGCGCGTGGCATTAAATTTGTATTTTTAGTGCGTAATACGCTAATACTCGTTGCGGCGTCACGTTCAAACATGAGTGTGCCACAGTTGCAACTGCAGCTGGGGTAAGTTATACCAGTTGATCTGCATAAGGCATTGAAAAATTAACATTTTAAAATTTTAGCGATGTATACAATCAAATATTGTCAACATTAACGAACAAGCATGTCACACGCATATTTGAAAAACGTAAAAATTTTGATCTGCGGCGTTCACTAGCGGGTAGCGAAAGATTAATCTACCATTTGCTCTCAAATGACAGCAGTAATAAACGAGGTTAGTTTTATTAAAAAAAATTTTTTTTTTACATTTTTTGTATATTTGTTTTTTGGTAGTGACCAACAATGTCTTCACCTTTTTAACAAACTCCATTCGTGTACTACCTCTTCCCACGACGGTACGTTCAAGCATCGTTAGCGGTATACAAAGCAATTGCTCAAAAATCAAGGACTTGGTATTTGCCGTGCTCATAGCTAATAATAAACTAATATCACTTGTGCGTATGAAAAAATATTCCATCCATCCTGCCGATTTGAGGTAAGAAATATACGTGTAGATTTCCATATTTACTAATCTTTATTTGTTTTCTATGCACAGGCTAATCTTCAATCTTATCGAGTGCTCCGAATCCTTCAAAACGTCAGAAAATTGGACACCTATTTGTCTGCCGAAATTCGATATGAACGGTTATTTATATGCACATGTTTCCTATCTAACCGACGATTGCCAGGCGTGCCTTTTGTTGCTTTCAGTCGATCCCAATGTATTCTTTACGCTCTCCGATGCCAAGCGACGCATAACGGATAAATTACGTTCGACAAAGTCTCTGGACGCGATTAGTAAAGAAATTGAGAAACCTACTAATGGCGGTTTAAATTTAAACATTATTGGCATACCTGAACTGCGACATTTTCTCTATAAACCTAAAACGGCAGCGCAACTGCTCTGCTCCGAACTTGTACCACCATATACTACACTGAACGAATTTGAACGTTTAGAAGGCATATATTGTGATTTACTGCATCGCATACACAACAGCTCGCGACCGCTTAAACTAATTTACGAGGTGCGCAAACATGAAGTGGTCTTGGCCTGGGTTACAGCAGCATATGAATTGTATGCAGTATTCGAACCGTTAGTGGATAAGTGTGCAGTGATTAAAAATGTCGACAAGTTGATTAAGTGGATCGAAAAGGAATATGATGTATTTTTCATACGAAACCATCCGACCTTCTGAGGCTGGTGGTTGCTTGGCGAAATGTTAAGCGCTGAGTTGTAGTAGACAATAGAGCATGGCGTCAATGAGGCGAATTGGTCAGTTTTTCGTTTTTAATCAAAATTAATGGTGAATGCAGCTGTGCTCATTATGTAAATTTGTAAGTATTATTGACTTGCGATATACACTAAGTTTAAAGTACTAATAAAAAATATGTGTTTGAAATTTTTCTGACAATTTAAAATAAAGTGTAAATAGTTGTAAAATTTGCCGTTACACACATACCTACAAATGCATAATCTTAGTTAATACTTAAATAGTTAATTGACGTTGATTATTAGTTATATTATGAAAATACATGCCTACACAAATATGTGTGGAACAAATAAAGCCCTGCTGCAATCATATGAATGAAGTTATACTAAGAGAGATTTAATGATGTTTTTAATAAATATAAAGCGCGATATATCATACATTTATTCATAAACTGCATACATTTATGTATAGATTTTTATTGATTTAATGAAGGTCGAAATTATATTTGACCGGGAATTGTATTTACTATGAAAAGAGTTTGATTTTTTACAGAAATATTTTCAAAAAGGTTAATTGCTATTATTATTATTTT